>NW_009943978.1:17449-82138 GCF_000696875.1 Nestor notabilis
CCCATCTTTGGTTTCCTAGTGCACGGCTTTGAGGCATCATACACACCAGAATACTTTCAGCTTATCAGACGCATGTAGCTGCAGCACTGGCAGTTTTCATTCACTATCAGCAACAGTTACTTCTCAACCTCCTTTTTTTTATTTCTTTCCCCAACACTTCATTTTAAGCAGATGGTTGGAGGCTCTTCCTGTTGGCAAGCACCAAATGAAGATGCTGTAGGATGGGATTTGTTTACCCAGCTTTGCCTGTCTGCCCTGTTCATCATTGCAGAAGGTAAATCAGTGGGTTATCTCCCTTTGCCCCAACCCAGATACCTGGTACAGGTACATGATGCATGTCTGCTTCTCCCCTTTGGCTGTAAAGAGGAGCTGGGCTGACTACTTGAGGTGCAGACACCCACAGTGCAGAGCCCAGCTCTGGTAGTAAGTGATGGGTGTAATAAATGGGCCCAAACCCTCTGTTAAGACTTAGTGCTGTTTTAACAAGGCAGGTGAAGGCATCCAGAGGGGGTGGCTGTCCCTGGCCAGGAAGCACCTTTGCTGACTTCAAGGCAGGAGGAAATGGAAGCGGAGGTTCAACAGAAGTAGAGTTTGAGTTGTTCTTCAGTGGAGGCTGTGATCAGTGATACAGACATATCAGTCACTCTGTTAAATCCTACCCTCACTTACCAAGTCCTCAGAGACTTCACTTTGGAAGCAGAAGGCCTGTGGAGATGGCTGAGGGCAGGACGAAATGAGTGAGGGGAAGATTCAGTGTCCCAAGTTGGAGTGGTGTCTTGGCTGACTGGCAGATTGCCTCTTTCACCTTTGTTGGCCTACTCAGAAGACCAACTGTTTGGTGTAAATCCCTGCCCTGCTGCCTCCTAAAGATCTTCATTTAGGGCACTCCCTCCTGCCCATGTTCCCTCCAGCACACTGCAGGCATCAGTTTAATTAGAAATAAAAATTGATTAGTGTGGTCCCTTGTGAATCTTTCAGAGGTTTGGCAGCAACTGCAAGTAATGTGTGTGCAGCTGCTGAACAACCATCTCACCCCCTCACATTCCTCTTAACAACTGATCAGTGCTATTCCTGTGTATTGATCTGAGCCTCCTGGACAGAAGATAGGCTCAAATGGGTGGCAGCTTCTGGAGGAGACTGGGAGATCAAAGGTGGTTATTCTTGGTCTTGTTTGGTATTGTAACCTTTATTCCCTCTAAGAACTTCCCTTACATCTATGCTCTAGCGCTTGTCATCCTTTCCTATTGCTCTTCATTCACAAAAGTCCACGTGCTTTGCTGGGCTCCCCCCACAGCTACATGTGAATCTCTGCCCTGTTAAATGAGAAGGGCAGGCAAGGTGTGGTGAGGCGGGGACCTTGCCTAAGCAAGAAGCATGCCCCAAACCAGAACTGGGGTGTCCCTCTGTACTTCTGTATGGGATTAAATGCTGCTGTGTAGCTGATCTTGTCAGCAGGAGGTCAGAAGTGATGCCTGGTAAGCAACCACCTCTGTCACTTATTCCCCTTCCTCGTCACCTCCATCCCCTCCTGAAAGCTGAGCTTGGCTTTTCCTTTGTAATAAAAGCTGATTAGTGGAACAAGATAGCAGGGAGGGTTTTCAAGTCCAAATTGCTTGGTATTTAGCCAGGTAACCACAGGCTAGTGTCTCCTGTATTGTGTATCCACTTTGCTGAGCCTGCTGTGCCTGCAGAGCCTCTTTTCTTTGCTTGGGAAGCTCTGGTTTGCAGGAGCAGTTCACCTCGATGCTCACCCCAGGCAGTGCTTGGCTGACTCTAAACCACTGTGTGCAGCAGTGGCGTGATCTCTTCTATGCTGGAAATCTGTGTCTGAGCACTGGAAGCCAAGCAGCGTGTGCTGGGGTGTTTTGTGTGTGTGGTTTCTATTTTAGCTTGTAACCCATAGCTTTAATCCACTTTGAAATGAAGAGTGAATACATTCCTGTGGTCTTTATGCCCCAGGGAAGTCTGTGAAAAGAGAAGGTTAGAGAGTTCATGAGCTCATTGCATGGGATTAGCTGGAAGGCAGATGGGACCTTTCTTGTTCTCTTGGTGGTACCCTGAGTAAATTCGTCCATTAGAACCTTTTCATGGGAATTTAGCTGAAAATGGACTTATGCATCAGGAGAAGCAAGTGCTGTTATGTACCTGGCTGCTCCTGTGTGGTCAGTAGGAACCAAGTAGGTCAGATGTGTTGGTGGCAGGAGGGACATGATGTTTGCTTCTCTGCTGGCTCTAACAAAGCTTATGGCATCCCTCCTGTAGAGAGATGCCACCGTTACAGTCCCAGGGTGCTGTGGCCCCGTGTTGCCTAGTTTAGTGCTGCTCCTGAGTCCTATAAAGTGGTCTTGGAAATGGACCGGGCTATAGTGTTTCTAAGCATGTGGCTCACTGTTGGAGGCGTCCAGCTTGGTGTGAGGGATGGGTGATGCCATGGGACAGTGCCTGGAGCCTGGGTTTCAATATGGGGAGTGCCAGCACCTACATGCAACCTTGGGGCTGGCTTGCTCTGCTCTGTGCTTGATGCCATGTGTTGATGCCTGGCTTTTGATGATGCCGAGGACAGGTTGGATGGGGCTTGGAGCAACCTTGTCTAGTGGAAGATGTCCCTGCCCGTGCAGGGATGAGGAACTACATGATATTTAAGGTCCCTTTCAACCCAAACTATTTGTAATTCTATGATTTTTACCATGTGCTTGTCCTCTAGTCTTGTGCTCCAGAAGCCCTCCTGAAGGCATCGATGGGCACTGCGGGGACAGGGGAAGGGATGCCTTTGGGCTTGCTGTTGAGTTTAATGTTGCTCTGAGCCAACAGCAAAAACCTCATTGAACTTGTGGGAAGCAGGACTGGAAGAGAACGTGTCCCCAGGGCATTCACTTACAGCCAATATCAGCTGCTGAGGAAAGTGCAAGCCAAGTGTTCCAGTGATAATCTACCAGTAATGGAGCTTGCTCAAGGGGCAGCAGCTTTGCAGGGGCTGTCATGGCTGGTACTTCCCAGCCTCACTGTGGCATAGTTGTTCAGGGAGCAGTTTCCCATTTCTGCTTCATATCTCCCGCAGGAGACTGGAGCAAACTCTTCCTTGCCTCCATTGTGGGTTTTATCACTGCTAATCATTCATTTTCCTCATCTCAGGATTTTGGATGTATGTTGTTCGTGTGCAGATCTCAGTCCCTTGCCACCCCTGCATCCTGCCTAAGATTACCTACAAATATGTGTGTAGAGCAGGGCTGCTGGCTGTTGGGTGATGACTGTATTAGTTGTGCTGCTGACAGCTCCTTACAGTTTTGTGCTAGAGGATTGCTTAAACAAGGAAATGTGCCCCTTGGGAAAGAGGTAGGGAGGCCACTAGTGTTTAATGCTTCACTGCACAAGGAGAGTATGGAGAAATCAAGCCCCTTGAGAAAATGCCATGTATAAGACCCATGGAGGAAGGATGCTGGAGCTGCCTTGGTCATGGGATGGCTGCCCCCATTGCTCTGTCAGGCTGCTTTGCTGTGCTGGGGAGCATGACCCCGGGGTGATGCTGTAGGAGGGAAGTTGTCATTAATTGCAGCAGTCTGGTCCTCTGGTCCTACCTTGCTAGGATTTCCTGAGAGATTCGCTTTAGTTTTGCAGGCTTCTGGGGTGTGAAGCATGACATCTGACAGCGGGTGATGTGTGGAATGGCCCATCTTGTTATGCCATCGTGTAATCTTGCTGGACATCTTACTTGGACCAGTAGGTGATGGTCACTCCAAACATAACAAACGTGCCAACTCTAGGATGTGGAGAAAAAGGAGGGAGCTTTTCTCACAGCTCAGGTCTACTAGGGCTGCTGAAATGCTGGACACTTTGCTTGCATCCCCAAAGTTCCTCTTTCTCTGTGTCCGAGTTCCTCTGCTTCATTTAAAATGGGTCTTCAAATCGGTTGCTGCAAACCCCTGTGTGGATGCTCTTCAGTTGATTTAATCTTGGTTTATGTTGATTTAGGTTCTTGCTAACTTTTTTGCTAAATCCATTTGAGACAGAGTGAAATCAACTTATGAGTGTCCTTGCAATTTAATTAAATCGACTGATGTAGCTAATGTAACTGATTGTAATTAAACGCAAGCAGCTCTTATAGAAAGACAAGCCCTGAGGGTGTTCAGGAAATCCCATCTCATGTTCCCATTAGCCCCTAAACAGAGTTTGCTCACAGTTTACAGTCTCTGCCTCTGATCCTTGTCCCAGAGCAGAGCTCTGCTGTGTTGGGCCATGCTCTGCATTTACAATAAAGCCCATCCCTGGTGGCTCAGCCCCACCACCTACAATCCCTTCCAGTGCTGTGCTTGGGTGGCCATGTGCTAACAAGCCCATGGGACTGGGCCTGGGTTCTCGCTGCCCTGGATGAATAATAACCTGCCAAATGCAAAATACACCCACAGAAAAAAGGGTTCCCCCCTGCCCATGGTATCCAGAGTCATCCCATGAAAAGCATCTGTAGGGATGTGGGGCTGGAACCAAGTCCTTTATGAGGGATGCTGACTTTGAGCATGAGCTTATACAGGTTCACGGACGGAGGATTTTGCTGTCATGTTACTTATTTCCAGGTGTTGGAAACTTCTTGTGAGGTCAGTCATTCTGAGTAGGGGCTGTTGCTTTGAAGTGTGTTTCTGTTTCTTGTTCTCAGCCTCAAACTGGAGGCAGTGGTCTGTACTGATTTTAATCTTTCCCACAACAGCCAGATCCCATACCCCAAAGGCAGCTTTTGATCTCCAGCAGGCAGTCTTGTTATTCAAGGCAGCAAAGATCCTGTGTTAACATGGATTTCTGTGGCTCTGAGTGAAAGAGGACGAGATGGGAGAGCAGCCAGAGCAGGCTGTAGCATCCTGCTCTTTTTTTTCCCCATGGACTCTCCGCAGTGACAACAGCAAAGGGAAAGCCAAGGAGTATCCCTCTTTTCCCACCCCCTGCTACTAACATCACCGAAAGCCTGCAGAGGGTAGCAGCAGAGGCACCATCCATGTCAGTGCAAGCTTTTAATTTGCTTTCTCCTGCTGCTTCCAGCTCACTTCGCACATTAAGAAAACATTAATAGCCTTTGATAGTTTTGTGCTCTGTTTGCATCCCTCCTAATGAGGCCCATCCACATCTGTGGGAGTGCTCCCTCCATGAGCAGAGGTGCCATTTGTGGATGTGCCACTAAGTGATGGATCCATGAACAAAGAGACACAGGGATTTGCTGGGGCTCTTCACACCCTGGTGCTCAAGACTGCTGCTTCTTGGGGTCTTCAGAGATCAACGTTGAGGGGCTCTGGGCTGGGCTCTTCTGCTGCCTCCGCTTCAGATGGAGGTTATGTTCCATGGGCATCAGCCCTCCACTGGGTTCCCCTTGCCAAGGGCTTCTAGGCTCTTTTCCCCTCTCATCCACCTCTTCTTCCAGCCTAGAGAATTTTTCTTGTGCCCTATTACCTCTCTTTGCAGCTGTGCCATGTCTGCAGGAGCAGTGGGAGAGTAGTGCTTGGGGCTTAGTGAGGTGAGCAAAGTCTACGGCTCAAGACAAGGAACCTAAGAGGAAATGGGAAAGCGGTCAAGGAGAAGGCACATGGGTGCTAAGGTGCTTCCATGGCTAAGGAATATGAGCTCCTGTAATTGGGAGGTGAGGCGGGAGTCAGCAGAGCTTGGAAGCATCAATGAGGGGATTTGTGGCCAGAAAGGGAAGTGACTGGTGCTAAAACAGAAACAAATGGCTTCTTTGCATGATTATTCATACTGGGGAATAGGGAATGTGACAGAAAGTGCTTTTCTAGGATGGACTTATTGGTGGAAATGAAGGTCATCTTAGAACAGCTGATTGTGAAATCCAAGGCTGGTGAGTCCTAGATCTTGGAGCAGAGTGTCAGAAGAGACAGGACAGCCTTTGGCAGACACAGAAAACACTGGACATGGCCCAGGCTGGATGGTAGAAGTGAAGCTGACATCCTGCATAACAGCAAGAGGAAAGCTGAGCAAGGAAGAGGTGAACCTCTGCACCAGCTGGCATGAGCCTGCTGCAAGCCCTTGTGAGGGAGGGAGGAACAAAGCTCTGGAAGGCACAAAAATGAACACGATACAGTTTTAACTCAGTCTGTGGAAACTAAGGAATGAAAAAGAGTCTTAAAGAAAGGGCAGCCAGGCATTTGGGTATTAAGCACAGCAGATCAAACCATTTGCACTTAAAAATAGACCTTCTTTTTGGAAACCCTCCCAAAGAATGAGTTCAAAACTGTTTAGTTCATTTGTTCAAAATCTTTCTTTGGTGTACTCTGCTCGCCCATAAAAATGCATTTAGATGT
This sequence comes from Nestor notabilis, assembly GCF_000696875.1. Taxonomy (NCBI): domain Eukaryota; kingdom Metazoa; phylum Chordata; class Aves; order Psittaciformes; family Psittacidae; genus Nestor; species Nestor notabilis. The sequence continues at coordinate 23,743 of NW_009943978.1, forward strand.
TTTTAATGAGGGGAAAAACATAGAAAGTGATTTTGATTATTTTTGTAGTTGAGACACACTTGTGGAGAAGTTTAATGACAGAGAGATAAAAAAGGAGGTTTATTTAATTTCTCAGCCCTCTCTCTAGTATCAGGGAGTGTTTTCTGTACAGCAGGATCACAACTGTCTTGTTAACCAACATCAAGGCGAAGGAAGCTGTTGGCAGAGGTGCTGTGGAGCAGAGATACTGGGGCAGGAGATGAGCACGCACCACATGCAGTGTGTGTGATGTGTATGCAGCACCTACATGACAAGTCAAGAGTGCAGTTAAATGATGAAAGATGAGGTGCTATATACATGGAGAAAGTGGTGGAGGGATGTACCATGACATATTCTGAGCACTTAGGGCAAAACCCCCTATAGCAGGTTCAGCATGGAGCAAAAACAGGAGAGGGAGGGGGATTAAAAACCTGCTGCAGAGCCCACTGAGTGGTGGCATGAAGCATCTGGGTGTTATCTTAATCTCTTTTAATAGAACTTTCTTTTCCTTTGTTTTGAAGATCTTTCTCCCTTAATGTGTTTGATTATTTTTAGCCCAAAATCCCCATGAAAACCAATAGCATCAGTTTGCCACAGGAAAAAACCCCAAACCAGTTTCCTTGGAGTGTTTGGCCAAGATGTTCCAATTGGTGGCAGGCGAAAGGAGTTTTATGCTGAAAACTCTCATCTTGCATGAGGAGGAGGTGGTTTGGGGTTCTCTAGTTTTACAGAACCCCACAGCACACTCCTGTCACTGTGAGTGTATCTTTATGTGGGAACCATGACCCCATCCTGTGGGAGGAAGAGATCATGGAAATCAGTTTTTTAAGGAGTGCACTCAATAGATTCTTCTTCTTTGAGGTGTGGAGGGAGCAAAGGATGGGGGGGGAGGGGAAGGAAAGGGAAGAAATAAGGCATGAAAGTAACAGCTCCTGGTGTGCCAGTAGATGGGATTTCATTTATTTATTTTTCTTATTCTATTGTATTTCCCAGCAGGAGTTCTCTGATGCTGGAATGGTTTTGAGGAGAGGATAGGATGTGAACTCTGAATGCTGACATTAATGCAGCTGGTATCTCTAGATTTCATAAAGAAATAACTGGGAAGTGAATAAAATCACTAACATCCACTTGGCTGTGCATGAACCCCTCATCTGCTGCCTGGTAACAAATATTGAGTGTGAACATGAGCTTATTGGTAAAAATTGCCCCTTGGGATGTGTTTTTGGAGGTTCAATACAGTGTTTGAGAACAGCTTCAGCAGATGTGGCTGGTGAGGCGTTTTTGTTTGCTTTTTGTTGCAAATAAATCAGTTTGGTTTGGGGATGCCAGAGGTGCTTGGTAGTCTGGAGATGAGTCCTGAGAGCAATGAGGCCCATCCTCCTGTGCTAGAGACAGGAAGGAAAGGGAATGCTAAGTGTTAATAACTACCTTACTCAGGGATCTGCAAAATAACATGAAGGAGGCCCAAAGAGTGCAGGAGATGGAACACAAATCATGTACGTGCACAAAGAGCACACCCATGCAAGAGCAACTGGGTGGCTTCTGAGATGTTGTTTTATTCTATTACACTCCAGTGTCTTCCAGGATACCTTCCTCAGCCATGCAGAACCTGTGTGGTGTCTTCAGGTGCTGGTTGGTAGACTATGAAATGTTCTTAGACACAGTGCTCTGGCCCTGATCACACAATCACTCTGATCACCTACTAATAATTTATGTTTTTTATCTTGACATCTGAATTCCCTGTGTGATGGGAGCAAATACGTATTCCCAGCACAACTCTGACGTTCCTGGGCAGTAACTTCTTTTTCTTTCTTACTCTCCCAACATTCGTAAGACTGCTTTAAAACTAAAACAAAAGGCAAGGCAGATTTGTGCAGTGTCTTTACATGGAAGGTCCTGCTCCTCCCTGGAATGCTGGCTGCAGGGTGCTGTTGGATTGGTGGGGTCTGAGCACTGTAGAAGCTGAGGCACAGGCACTGTGTGACTGCAGGTAGGTTTGTGTGTTTTTCTACTGCCAGGGCTGAACTTAGAATAAAGATGTAAGCGCAAGAAGGTGTTATCCTGGTTTCACCCTGGGTCCTCCTAGAGCTGTGGAAGTCCTGTCTGCTCCTGCTCCATGCCCAGAGCCAGCTCTTTAAAGCTGTCTTGCTTTTCCTTCAGGTTAGACTATGTTTTAGCTGTTTTTTCTTCTAGATTTCTAAGCTAGGAGACCTTCTCTCACCAAGGAGACCCATATTTTACACCTACTGTTACACTAAGGTGTTTTGCAGAGCAGGTCTGATTAATGCAGCCCACTGATACAGCCTTATTAAGGACAAGGTTTGCTTTACAAAGGTGTCCAGAATTCCCCCTCCCAGATTGTGCAGTTCAAGAGGGAAATTGGCTCAGCGTGGCCATCGCAGCATGTCTGCAGCATCCCTCTGGATGATCTGGAGAGATCTAACTTTCTTGCAGCAGTATTGCTGTAGCGATAGGATTTGGCCAACTCCAGAGCCTTGTGCATTGTGCTTACCCTGGTACCACACCTGCACTGTGACAACGAAGGCACCGAGGGTTTTATATTTACATGCTGGTAATGGAAGTGAACCCAAGGCACTGCTGTCCCTGAGCTTTTCCCTCTGGGATGGCAGGTGACTTCTATCCACGGAGAAATCAAAACCACCCAGTTGCTTCAGGGGCTGTTGCATTTGGCTTGTGGGTTGTAGGGTGGTGTTCAGGCACCTCTACGTAGTTGGTTTTAGTAACCATTTCAGGATTGTACATCTGTCTCCAACTTTCCCCCTGCCAAACACTGCTGTTGCTTAGGATAAGAGGCTGAAACAACACAGAGCTTTGGGAATTTAGCTGGGGGGGAACCTAGTAGCTGTTTGGTAAAACAGGAGCTCACCTGGGCCCCAGATTAGAAATGAAATTAAAACTTTGCATATGTGCTTTCTTTCCGTTTTCCTCTGCTTCTTTGGGAGCTGAAATGAGAGAGGACATGACAAAACACTGAGCTCAGGTCTGCTTTCCTGATGAGTCTGGCCCTGCTGTAATCCTAACTGCTTGTGACTGAGCACTGTTTGGAAGATCACAAGCAAAGGGGTTTTGATGTGCTCACCAAAGAGATTCACATGTGAATGAAGCCTCCCTTGGCTGTATGACTCTCAGCTGCTCTTCTGTGAAACTGATTTGTGTGTGTGGCGTCTTCTGCTGAATAAACTGTGATTTGTTTGTGTGGTTTCTCCTGTTACCCCTGTGCTGCTAAAACCAAGGGGGCCTTTAATGTACAGGTGTGTAGGATCTCATGGGGTTATGGTATCTTACAGCTCTGCAGGGAAATAAGAGGTAGCTCTGAAATCCCCGCAGCTGCAGAGCTCTTCCTGGAAGCATTCCTGGTCAGCCCGTCAGTTCTGTGAGCTCTCAGAGTCCCAGTGCATGCCTGGATCTTCTACAGAGGACACTTAGCCAGCAGAGCTGTGATATGGGCTGGGGTCTTGGATCTGGGTTGCATGTGGCCAGCAGAGATATGGTGATGAACCCTCCAAATACAAAACTCGTTTGCTTATAGTTGGAAGACTTCTTCAAGCCACCCTCCTTTCCTGAGGCTAATGAGCTTCGGACTAACAAGTTGCTTCTAAGTCCCTTTGGGGTTGTCTTATGCAAAGACTATCTCCCTTGAGATGCACAATGACTTAGAGGGTCCTCCCAGGGAGCAGCATCCTCTGGAGAAGGCACACAAGGGCCAGCCTCGCTGGTTCATTGGACATTGCTTTTCTCCTAATGTGGGCCTTGCAACATGCTCTATCACACAGGCAGTGTTCTGAATTTAACTTTATTACTATTTTATTGCCCCCAAAGATGAGCAATTGGAACTTGTGCAGGTCATTAGGAAGAGTGGAGGTGGTTTGGCCACGAAGTTCTCAATGTGGTGTGGAGAAGTTACTGCACAAAGCCACCTGGTTTTAATTAATCTTTTGAACCCATTTGGTTCTAGCAAACTAATTCCATTAACAGGCTGAGCAGAATAATGACAGGCACAGCTGCTATAATTCCTTGGTTTGCTTTTAGTTGAAACAAAATCCTCTTTGCATCAGGAACCTCTAATGTCATGACTTCATTAGGAAATCTCTGGGAGCTGAACACATCCAAATGCTTCCTGTGTGTTCAGGATTTTTCCCCTCCCTGCTATATGACCAAAATATGTAAATGATGAGATGACTTCTGCTCTAAGAAACAGAGCTAATTGGGGCATTAATGTTCCTGAGATAAATCAAGTTGAAGTCCCCTGCTATGCTTAGCTATAGGGTAGACATCCACACTAGCTCTGGTGTTCTTTGGGATGATTTAAATCGGATACCAGTCAGTTCACATGTTCAGTTGCTGTCTTCACTTCAGAAACTGGAGTGTGCTGGGTTAAGCTTGAATTAGCAACTGGTCTCAGCTGATAAGATACTTGCCAGCGTCGCTCAGACCATCTATCCTGCTTATTCCATCCCTGATAGTAGTGAAGGGTGCCCAGAGAAAGAGGGACAGGGTCAGTGTGTGCAATGGCTGCTCATTCCCTGTATGCAGCCTTCCCCCTGCTCCTGTCTCCCAGTCTTGGCTGGGTGTCCTACTCCTTGAGAACTGACTGTGAGTTGGGTGATGTCCTTTTGAAAGCCACCAGTGTTGCTGGCCTCTCTCCCATCCTTCAGCTGTGAGTTTCACAGTGCAGCCGGACACTGAATAAGAACAACAGCCTCACTGACCTGGTTTAAATGACGTGTCCTTGTGTATGCCCCAAATCACCAGGGTACCTGTGACTGCAGCTCAAAGCTCAGACTGCTCAGGGACGAGGGAAATATTGCGGTGCTGGGGCACGAATGAGCAGGCAAAATGTGAAACCCAAGGAAGCAAAGGGGGATGTAGGTTCAGAGCTGACTTGTGATCCAACATCAAACCTCTGAATGAATGCTTGCTGCTTGTTACACTTGCCACGTGCCTGTGCATATAAGTGATGCATGCTCCTGCCCTTTGGGGATTTACAGCTTACCCTCGAAGCCTGACGTTGCTCACTTCTAAATTGCTAGTTTTTCAAACTGGGTTTATCACTAAAGAACAGCTGAGGTTTCATGGATTAGAGTCAAACCATCCACTCTGAGAGAGAGTGCAGAAAGGGGGGTTCTGGCACAGGCTGTTTCTCCTCCCTCCTGAAGCAAGTGTGAAGCAGGAGCCAAGGAGGGAGCCCAGGTCCTCCCCTGTGCCTGAGGCTGGGCACAGCCTCTTATCCATGCTGCGGGGTTATTGCCTGTCTCCTTGCCTGTAAGTGGTCTTCTCCTGGGTTGTGGTATCTCATTGCATCACTATAAGGAAGTCATAAAGCTTCCTGGTCCTGTTAGCAGCTGCAGCATCTCTTGGCACACTGACTTCGGGTCTAGCTGGTGAAACATCTTGGTTATTAGCTGTGAGGCTGGAGTCCTGCTGTGGGGATTCATGTTCAAAAGCTGTAATTTAACTTCAGATGGGATATTCTTTTGGTCTGCTCCAGTTCCCCTGTGTATTTCTACAATGCATAGCCCATTAGAGCCTTGATATGCATTTACCTCTTAACCTACAAACCCAGTAAGAAAGGTATTGTTGAACTCTGGAGAGGCGCTGGTTCGTTGTGCTGGGGCTACAGTGCTCATATGCCCTTAAGGACACGATACAGCTCTGCGTGTGTGGCTCTTACTCCCTGCTGCTGCCGTGTATGTGTGGTAGCTTTTGCAATCAGTGACCAGGCTGGCGTTCATGTCAGGCTTGCACTGTGCATGAGTGTGGAGAAATGGGCTCTTGATCTTTGTGCAAATGATGTTTTCAATGAAACAGCATAAGGGAAGTGAAGAGGGAGATGTAAGTCACTGAGATAATTTGGAAACTGTCTGCCTTGCTGTGAGGTTCTGCTGAGTGATTTGAGAAGTGACGTTCAGCACAGCTTATCAGCTTAGCTTAGTTAGGAGGAACAAGAAATTAGAGGAGTGATGGAGGCCAACCTTCAGAGACCAGCTTTGCCAGAGAAGGCAGCTGCCAAGCAGAGCTTTACAGCACTTTGTGTGCACTGGAGCAAGACCATGCAAATCCTTTTGGCTCCAACTTCAACTAGCTTGCTGCAGATAAGCAAATTCATAACCCTCTGCTGACCACATCCATCCTCTTGCACAGGTGTGTGCACGTGTCTTTGGGCACACACCCCCCTTCAGTAACCACATCCATATCTCAGCTTTCTCGCCTGAGGTAGCTCCAAACCTGCTCCAGAAAGATAAACAGAGAGGATGGATAAAGCATTGCTGTGACTGCTCTCGCTCCCCATCCAGGCTTCGTCTTGCTGTGTTAGAGATGCAGACTGAAAGCTGCTGGGCATTTGTGATGGCAGCATAAGGAGGTGTGTGCAAGCAGCCACAGCATCCCTATAAAGAGAATATCACACCCAGCTTGACCAGCCTTCGAGTTACAGGGCTGCTTTGTTTCCATGGGACATGCCCGTTGCCCTTTCCCATTGCTCTTGCCCTGCCAGTCCAGTTTGTGGAATATGCAGGTGTTCAGCAGTGTCACAGATGATGATGAAGCTGCTCTCTTTATGTTTAAAAATCCAGGGCCACTCTCCTCTAGGAAAAAACCCAGGGCAGCCAACAGAGTTATGCCAGCAATATATTTGGCACAGGAGGCTGACTGTAAAACCTGTTTGCTTCTCTGCGTAAACCCTTGACCATAAACCTCATTTGCCCATAACCTCTGGAGGGTTATGTGCAGCCTCTTCCAATAAATACTAGCTGATCAACAAGGATACTCAACACAGTGAGGCCATCCATTGCGAATTATAAAGCTGTTTCAGCCAGGCCAGTGAAACACAGTGGTTTATATCCACTGTTTGCTATGAAAACTCATTGTATTTGCATGATTTGGTAACAGTTTCTACCTTTTTTAGGTGCTTTACATGCAATGTGGCATTTGAACTATAGCTCCTAGAGTATCCAGCATAAACATTGCTCCTGGAATTAGAAAAGGAAAAAAGAAAATACCAATACAAAAAACCAGCCCCAAAACCTGCAATAGCAAAGTACTAATCACCGTTAACATTTTGAGGCTTAATGCTTCTGCGCTGGTACTTAATCGATAATTGAAATCACAAGAGAAGTGTAATGCCTGAAATTCATGCAGTTAATTTTATTGCTCTCACTTGTAATTTGAAAGCAATTCTGAAATCAATATCAATGTAAATGCATGAAATAGGAGAGCCTGGAGTAGGTTCAACCACCAATAGTTGTGGAAGCCACTATTCCATGAGAGATCAGGATTAATTCTACCCATGTGTTCCCCCTCCCAGTTATAACTAAAATCTTCCCCACACTGGCTGTATTTAGTGTTTAAATTGCATGAGGTTGTATTTCTCAAAGGCTTTGGATGCTTCTCAAGTCCTCTCTGTGTCCCCACAGGCTGCTCCAAGTGCCAGTGGGGCTGTGGGAGAGGCCAGGAGGGGGTTACAAAACTTCTCTTTGCCTAAATCCTGCTCTTTGACAGTGAAATGTGCTTCTGCCCAGCTTTCCAAGCTTTTTAAGCTCCCCACTGCTGCAGGCTCCGAAGAAGGCATTAATTGAGGCAGGAGCTTGCTGGGGTGATTTGTACCTCAGTGTCTTCCTGATGAGCTCATTGCAACGGACTCCTCCGGGGCTTGCTGGGGGCTGCAGCGAAGGTGAAGTACAAGGGCTTATGCTGGAAAAGCATTGAAGTGCCCTGGCTTTGCCTTAGGTCATTAAAGCTGCTGTAATTACTCCCTACCTTCTGCAGAGAAGAAAGAGGCTGGCTGGGATGGTGGAGTCCTTCAGAGATGTCTGTTTGTGCTGCAGGTGTCACTGTGCCTCGGAAAACTTGGAATTAACGTTGTGGGCAGTCCTGTTGTGCTTCCCCCAGGAGAGGCAGGAGACCTGCAAGGGCAGCCAAGGCGCAGAGGGTGAAGGGGCTGTTGCACGTGTCTTGCAAATACATATATCAGTGGGAAAATGGCCTGATTCTGGCCTTGGAATGTCTCATTTGGCAGAATCCAGACAATTTCATAACATCCTGTTCTCTTCCCAAACTGCTGTAGCTTGGCAAAAACCCCGAAGATGAGTCTTAGTGTTGCTGCTGTAACTTGGTTTTTGTCTTGTTGGCTGGAGGACCCTCATCCCCTCCTGAAGCAGGTCAGCTGTGCTTTGGCTTTGGAGCCAGCCCTCCTTAGACATCACAGTGTGAGACTTGGCAGCTTGAATACTCTCTGTGGTTTGCCTGTGCTTCTCCTGTTCCAATACAACTTAATTCATGGACACAACAATAAACATCACTTATTTTACAGGCTCCCTTTGTGGTATTGAAGTTCAAAGGCTCTTTTTGACATGATCAAGAGCTTGAACCCAATCTGTGTGCATGCAGTGTAAGCACAGAGCAGCATGGGCCCTTTATATCACTTGGGCAAGGATCAGGACCAAATGCTGCCATCCAGGCTGTCTAGCTGCTTATTCAAACCAGTATCCCCTTGATCTCTGTGGGAGTGCTGACAAACTTAAGAGCAATGATTTCTCTGTATGTAAAACAACCAAGCAGGTTAACTTCAGAAATAACAATGCTCCTGTTGTCTTCCAAAATAGCTTTGGTGTGTAGCTTCCAATGGCCAAGAGAGCTTTTGGAGGGGTTAATTAAATAAGAAAGTTCTTTTTTACCTTCAGTCTCATCCTTTAATTTATCAACCTAATTAACTGATTGTACCCAGGGACACTTCCTGTGCAATGCCCTCCCCTGAGTCAAGACATCTGCATGTGCAGGGTGTGCTATTCCCATCCCTGTGCACTGTATGCAACTACTGGTGCTTTCTCATTCATTTGGCTTTGTTTTAATCTTTCTCTCTTCACCCTGAGCTCATGTGAAGTACATCACAGTTTCTGCAGCTAATTAGCACAATTATAGTTGTCCACATCAGCTTGGGAGATTGAGTTAGAAGCAGTCAGGATCCCAATGTACTGGAGTCTCTCATTACTGAGTCTCCAGTGCAGCCACATCTAATGAAATTCAAACAGAGCAGGTTAAATTAGATTAGCTAATGGAATTCTCATCTTCTCAGTTTAATGTAATTCTGAACCATGAATGTTTAGTTTACCTAGAAAATAAATGTTTCTTTGAGTCAGACTTGACCTGGCTCTGCAGGCCTGAACTCCTTGGACCTTGGAGAAGTTACTGTCCACAGTCTGAGCTCTGTAGGCCGAGATTGTTGATGGCTTTTGGCAACCTTGTGCTGGGATGGAGGATCTGGGAGTAATTTAGTGCTGGGAGAGAAAAGGAGGCTCCACAATGCTCTTCCTTGGTGACCCCAAGGGATCATCATGGTGGATCTCTCCTGTCCTTAAGTGACTGCAGCTGGGATAGAAGTGGAAAGCAACTGCCCATGCCCACAGCTACGTGTACCGCAGTGCAGAAGCATAGTGGCCAGAAGAAATAGACTGTGTCAGCATGCCTCGAAATGTTTGTTGTCTTGTGCTGTCAGCAACTCCATCTGTTGTCCTGGTATTGAGGAAAGCTGGAGGAATTGCCCTGCTGGGTTGATGTTCAGATTTCTGGAAGAACAGTAGGACCTGTGTCTTCAGCAAGATAAGGGGGGAAAGGATATTGTAAAATGCTCCCTTTCTTGTAGCGGTAGTGTCTTGCACAGTCCCTTAGCCAATCCCCAGCACAGGCAGCAAAAATAGCAGTGACAAAGGGAATCAGAGCAGCCTTCAAAGCTTGATGCACTGCAAAGTTATGCAGGACTCGGCAAAGCTGCTGTGTCTTTTTACTGTGACCCTTTTGTAATCAGCAAGAAAACAGGCACGATGTAACTAAAGGTGCCTGCCTGCCTGTCACTGCCTTGGTGATAGCATGTGCTACTGGAAGATGCAGAGACTTGAGGGATGGCAGGGTATTTATGCCTGCAGCGGATGGCTGTGCTGAGTGAGGGTCCCTGGTGCTGGTGGAGGTTCATTGTATCTTCTTCCTTGTGCAATGGCAAAAGCTGCTTCTCTAAAGAGTAAGCGTTAAGTAGGACAGGATTTGTGTCCCGGTACCCTATTGACAGTGGAGGGCTAGGGAGGCATGCAGGGAAGGTGGTGGAGTGTGGTTGGATGGAGAAGAAGATGTAAGTAATTTGCTGTATTTCTGTCGTTTAGGCAAGCTGCTTCCATTTTTGAGTCTACTGTGTCAGCGTGGCACCTTTTGCAAGTACTAAATTAACTTAATCTGTGATGGCATTGTGAGTGGGGTTACTTGACATCATTGCCTGACAGCATGAGGGCTTTTGAAAGGCCATTAGGGCTGCGTGCTGCGTTCGACTCTGAATCCTCATTTGCCTTCTTGAACACCAGGCACTTTCCTGATGGCGTGGTGCCTGCAGCCAGCACGCAATGTGGGTGTCTACTGCACCGTTGTGATTGGAGTCCCTCCAGGATCAGATGAAGCATCTTCCCCATCTTCCAGCAATCTGAATGGGTTTCGGTTAGAAGAAAAGTGACTGCAGGTTGTACAGGGACACTCAAAGGGCTTTGAGCTTCTCCTCTGGGTGGTTTTGTTGTCACAGCGTTGATTTTGGTAGTGTTTGCTGGTGAAAGTGAAGGTCTCGGAGCCACATTTCTCTAAGGCTGTCCTTGCTGTGACATCTACGCTCTGTTCGCTGGGTGGGTTGTGGTTTGGCAGATAGATTGTCCCTGTGTGTGTGTCCCTCTGCCCACCCAGCATGAAGTGCCATAAGGTACAATATATTCTTGCTAGTTACAGGGCACTGCCAGGACTGGATGTGGTTATTCATAGTGGCACTTTTCACTCCTTCCATAATAGGCATTTCTTCTCAGCTGTAAATCCCATTGCCAGCACAATAATTGTTTTCATTGCTTCATTGGGAGTAGCGAGGTTAACATTTTGAGCAGCAGCTAAAATAGACAAAAGCAAATAGCACAATAGCTTAATCCCCTGGAAATTACTCTTTTTCGGTATGGAGTTATGTTTCCTTTTTATCTCCCCTCCTTTCCCTGCCACCCGTTTCTTTTAAAGGGCAGAATTACATTTTATTTACAGCTGAGCCCAGGACCTGGAGTCTGCTGCTTCTCTGTGCAGAGTCACTGAATAATCCTCTGGATATCCTTTTCCCAAAGGGAATTTCCTACCTATAGGGTTGTGTGACCCTGGTGAGGGAGGAAGGAGCAGTTCAACCATAGGGTCTCGCCTTCCCAGAATGTGGCCCATTGCAAATGAGGTCCCTCAGTGGAACAGGAGCTCTCTGGTCCCTGCTGCAGCGGAGATGGGATACTTGAAGTTGTCACTGCAGAGATGAGCGGCTTGCAATGTACATAAATATCCAGCCCTTCTCCGTTGACTCTATCACTTTCCTTGTAAACAGACGCGCAGTCATTTTCCAAGTGAGCCATCTGGGCTTGACAGATGTCTCTGGCTTTTTCTGGGCCCATTGTTAAAGGGGAAAAAGGGAGGGAATATTCTGAATTGAAGGAAATAGCTTCTGATGGCAGTCTGCAATTTCATGGGCTGGGAGATGAACTGCCCTTCTTTCTCTCAATTGCCATCAGCTCCATTGACTGTAATCTGCGTTTGCAGCCTGGGAAGCATCACTTATGGTGGGAAGTGCTGGAGTTATCACTTTGGGGAAGGAAGTTCAGGTACTTTTACCCTTGATACAGAGCTAGTGGGCTCTTCATACTGCTGAGAGATGTAGCGGTTTCTGAAGCTGTGTCAGTGAGGTCTTTGCAGCCCTTATCTTTGACTTCACCACCATCCTTTGCATTCCTCTTATCCATTCTGATCCCAAAGCTTTGCAGACACTGGTGTGAGGTAAGGTCCTCCCTCCTCTCAATCTTGGAGAGCCATGTATATTCATACACTCTTAAACCTTCTTTAAATCATGTTATTTACTTCTTCCTAATGTGGAAAGATCCCAGTATCTGATCATTGCTGATGAATTGTGAAGTTAGCAAAGTTGACATTACACCTAAATACCAACATCAAATGTCAGCATTATGGAATCTATATTTTTTTCATTATTTCCTTTTAGATTTTTTTTGGTTGTTCCTGATGAAAGCATGTGAAATACATCAGCTTCCTGCAAGTGATATTAAAAATAAAAGGGGAGGTGTGTATGAAATGTTTTCCATGCTAAAGGTCACGCATCAGAAATGAATTTCAAAGAATATGTTCAGATGAGAGGCTGGTGAGATCCTCTGCTTCCCCTTTGCAATCTGTGTGGGGGTGAAGTCTGAAACTCTCAATTCATTGACGTACACATACAGGTTTTGCTCTGCTGGAAGGTTTCTGGTGTGGTGATGGTGGCTGTGAGGCACCTAGCACAACAGCATTGCAGCACATTGCAGGGCTATGTGTTCCGAATGTGGATGTACCAGTTAGCATAATGCTTCGGTGAGAGCAAAGTCCAAAGGGCATATTTAGGACAACTTCGTTAAAGCCACAGATCTTATGTTTGCTTTTAGCGTTGATGCGATTAGCTGAAGAGGGGAGGAGAGAATCAGGGGGAGCACCGATTCTTCAATACTGTGTTTGTGGCAGCATATACCAAGTAGGAAACTGTCAAAGACAGAAGTTTAGTAAAGAAATCTGTCAATACCGGAAGCCTCATTTCCTCCCCTGCGTCATCTCCCCTGAGGGAGGCAATAAAGGGTGATATTATACAAGCCTCGTGTTTACTTGCTGTAACAACTTCCCACAGACCAGTAATTGCCAAATCCCAGTCTACAGACAGTTGGTGGTCGCAGAAAGTCATGGAAAATCATCTATGTGACAATACTGCCATTGTTAAATTCTCATGACAAGTTCTGCATTGAGATGCCTTCTCCTTGAGAAACATGGTGTTGGACATGAGAAAAGTTGAGTTACCAGTTGCTTAAAGATGCAGAAAATTTGGAAGCACCGTATTGTCCTAGAGGGGGGATGTCTGTTGGGATCTCCCATAGACCTTTGGCAACAGCACTGCCCATATTTGGAGGCCTTTCTGAAGCCCTTGGTTTGGAGTCACTCTGAGTGCAGCGCAATGTCATTGCTCATAGGGTTCAACTGCGTATAGTCTGGGTGCTTGGATGCAACTTGGAGAATGTGCATGATAAACCTTTGATGTACAGATATATCTAAGGGCTGCTGCCCTGTTCTCAGCCCGAAGCCACCAAACTGCACATCTTTTGTTCCGTGTTTATGCTACAGAAGTGTGCTTCCACTTTGTCAGCTTTATATTTGCTTTTAACGCGGAGGTGCCTGCTCTGCATTGTAGACACTTCTGGAAATGTTTTGTCACTGCTGTGTACAGCATAGTTCAATGTTCTCTTGCAGATTATTCTGGAATAGAGCTTAGGTTTGTGCTTTTATATGACTCTAGAGGAAAAGTGGTTGCACTGCCTGCTGCTGTCTCCTGGCTCTGGAGCAAACCAGAACTGGAAAGAGGCTCCGAGGAGGGTTAAAGTCAGAGTTTTGTTTTCAAAGCAGAGTGTAGATCAGGATGTGTAGTTGTAGTAATACATGTTGTGGCCTTTTTGTAATGTCTGGGAAGCCTTTAATGAAAGGTTAATTGGGCAGTGGATTGGCAGAGACGTGGCCAGGGGTAGCGGGGTGTTGCTGGGAGAGAAGGGTGAGCGCATGAGAGGAGACAAATTGATTTTTATCTCTGCGTACCACTGCAGGGTGGTAATTCATGCTGTTCCCTAACTGATGGCTGCTGAAATGGCAATGCCACCGTTCAGCCCATGGCTGTCCTGCTGTCTTGGTATAGGCGCAGACTGGTCCTTTGGCAACACGTGCTGTTTATGGATGGGACTTCAGCCCAATGGAGTGGTGAAGGTCTTGGGAGGAGCATGCCCTGGGGCACCTGGGTATCTCACAGACCTGCCTTATTGTGGGAGCACATGTGATGCCAAGTTCTGTCCCCCTTCACCTTGTTGAGACCTGTTCAGAGCGGGGCTGGGAAGCAGTGGACTCCACTGGCCTTGCTTTTCATCACCACCCATGCTGGCACTGAAGAAGCACAGCTGATGAGATCCTGTTCTAAGAAGTGTATCTGGATTATATTTCTGTTAATGAAAAGTTGAAGGTCAAAGGAAGCTCCAGAAGGTGGAACAATGTTCAAATTAATTTCATCTTCAAACTGGGCAAATATCTTGAAGATCTTAGCAGTTGAACTGAGCTGGGATTGTTGCCTTGTCAGAATGGCTCCTGGGTTGCAGACTTGGAGCTCCCGTGACTGAGTGCTGTCGCACAGGCTGCAGTGGATGGCCCTAGTTTTTAACAGCATGTTTTTCTCTCTGTCGACACCACAGTCTCATGAGCTGGCACTATCAGCATGTGTCTTTTCCCCTCACACTGTTGAAGAATAATTACCCTCTCTCAGCAGTGTGAGTGTTTGTTCCCTCTGTTTTATAGCGGCAAAGAACTCGTTTGGGAGGATGAGTCAGAAGTAATTGAGCTCCGGGGGGGCTGTATTTCATGGCATTTCCTCTCTTTAGTTTTGCCCTGTACTGTACCTCACAGTTACCAGTTCTTCGGCCTTCCAGGGAACATGCATTAAAGCTTAGAAGTGAGCTCAAGCTGTATACTGCCTTGATGCACATTTAAACCCCAACCTGATTCTGTAACTCAAAAATCTGACACAGAGATTATCTTCTAAGCCCTGTAATACTATCATAAATATAAGATGATTCACTGTCGGCTATTCCCCAACACTTGGCGCCTTGTTTGAGATGCAGGATGGGTGTGAGAGCTGCTCTGCAGGAGCATCCACATGCAGCTGCTGCTGGAGGGGGAACGTGGCAGCTGTTGAGTTGCAGGGAATAGCACTGGGTTTAGGTGCAGAGCATGAAACAGAGGATTGCTAAGGTATAACTGCAGCTCCTAGAAAGACAGACACATTTGGAGGCCAGGGAAGGCTTAAGGAAGGGCTGGTGCCTCTGGTGAGAGGAAGCCAAAGGTGTGTGTACCTGAGGAGGGGAGATTCACAGCAGTTTCTGTGTGAGCATGATGCTGTTTCATGCTGCTGCTGCTTGAGTGAATCATGAAGACAGACCCTGAGTGAACAGGGAATTGATGGCATGGGCTAGGGCAAAAGGGTTTGTGCTGAGGGGCTGAATAGTTTCCCCTACTGTTCTAGGATGCCATAGCAGAAATTCAGTGGCAACCAGCTAACCTGGGAGCCTTGTGCGGTGCAGTTCAAGTTGGGGTGTCTGTCTTCTTGCTGGTTTAGTTTCTCCTTATGCAAGTATCGCTTGTTTTAGTTCAAAACTTTTCCTGCTGAATGATAAGAGGCAGCAAAACAGCTCATGTGGTGCCCTGTTCCCCTGCACAAATCCTTTGCTGTTAGCT
Source organism: Nestor notabilis (assembly GCF_000696875.1). Taxonomy (NCBI): domain Eukaryota; kingdom Metazoa; phylum Chordata; class Aves; order Psittaciformes; family Psittacidae; genus Nestor; species Nestor notabilis. Next base: position 39,121 of record NW_009943978.1, read on the forward strand.
GAAATGGTCTCCTGATTCAGCCCCTGGCTTCTCCCAATGTGAGGCTGACTTATAAACCTCTGTACGAGCCGCAGTGACTGATGACTGCTCTCACATTTCCATTTCTATTTACAGTTTAATTTATCCCTCCCTCTGTCCAGTGCTTCTTTGAAGGAAAAAGCCACTGAAGTGTTCTCAAGTGTAGCAAGACTAAACAAAAGAGTCTCATGTTTAGTTGCTGGGCCGAATAACTCGCTGTTATGATTGATAATGGTGGAACTGGTTTGTAATCTGTCTGAACAGTGATGTACATCATTAAAAACCAAGTAGACAGACTCCAAGATCTCTACAAAGCTGATTGCTTTGCAACAGCAGATGATCTCTGGGGAACTTGGAGTGGAAGCTCTAGCTCCAAGGGTGCTTTGGAGCAAGAAGCTGAATGCGTTGTAAGAAGTAATTGTGAAAACTAAGGTGATGGATCAGCAGTTCATTGATTTATATGTGCTTTTGGTAGGTAGAATTGTCTGTTGCAAATGGGCTTTGCTAGCTTTTAGCCAGTAATCTCTTGGTTGTTCTCCTCCCCACTTATTCCTGCTAAAGAGACTACACTCAGAATTAATCCCATTAGTTAATACAGTCTTATTTTCTTAATGACTTCATGATTCTAAAGATCTAAACTGTGAATGGTGGCGTGATTGGCATACTATTTTTATTCCTATTTTCCTGTACTGTGGCTAGTTCAGATTTGGAATGTGGATGCTTGTGGGGGTTAAACTGAAAACACCAGTGTTGTGGAATCTTAAGCTATGTTTTCCTGAGGTGCACCCACTTATGCTGTTTTGTCTGTGAATGAAAACACGGCACAAATCTGGTTAGAGCAAAACCACGTGGACCAGCACTTGTGGAAAGTTTTCTGGTGAAGCTGCCAGCCTTTGCAAGCTGTGTTTTTCTGGGAAGGTACCTAAGATTTGCCATATCATAGGTTTCTGGCTCTGCTCTGCTGTTTAGGTGATGCAGTGCATTCAGGTGCTTGTTGCTTAGGCCATTCTTATGGGGGAAAGTGGTGCCTGGTGCTTCTCCCCCAGAGCAACCAAACAATTGATCTGTCTGTCCATCTACCTGATGGCCTCCATCACTGTCTGGTCTGACCTTTAAAACTGTGTAATGTCCTGCCGCGTGCAGCTTTCATGGATGGAAGGAGTCCTTTTTTGCGGATAAAGACTAGTGGTGATGTTAAATGTTGGGGAGAGATTTAAACCCAAATTCCTCAATCGTTGGGTGATACTTCATCTCTGAGCTGAATTCTTCTGTGGAGAGTGTTGTAAATGGATGGATTGCTCACTCTGAAGCAGTCTCTCCCAAAGATGGAAATACTTCCCCATTTCTCTCTGTCACTTTGGGAGCAGCTGATGTGCTTGAGATACCAGGATCATAGAATCACAGAATATCTCAAGTTGGAAGGGACTCCTGAGGATCATTGAGTCCACCTCCCTCTTCCTTGTATCCAACAATTACCATGCTAATGAGAGCTATTTTGTACTTTGAACGCAAATATCCAAAAATGGCCTGAAGATGCTTGGTTGAACAGCCACGTGACACAGCTCCAGCCTTCCAGCAAATCCAAAATACAAGCCTCTGCTAAAAATTGCTGCCTGGAAAAATCTCAAGACCACTTGATTTACCAAGGGCAGCTACTGCTATTGAACATCTCTGGGGCTTACGTCAAGGGACTTTGAAGGTTGCTAGTAGATAGCAAGTAAGAGATTAGTTGTTACAGGGTAATAAAGTTGGTCCCAGGCTACCCGTAAATCATGTTGGTTACCAAGATGAGTAGAGGGTCTGCAGCAGATGGTGTGGAAGAGGTGTTTGCTGTCTGGAAGGCAGTGTTGTAATTCAGATGGCGGAGCACGAGATACCAGATTGCTTTAAATTCGTTGCAACCCTGTGGTGTCAAGAGTTTGATGCATCCCCAGGGGCTAGCGAGGAACAGACCCATCTCTGTGCTGGGCTTTGGGAACATAAGGTGTGCAGCAGCCTCTCCCCTGCAAATCCCCAGAGACAGGCTGGGTCCTTCAGGAAAATGGATGGCTCCCAGCTTTCGGGGAACGCCTTGTGCTGGTTTTGGTGGCACTGCTGGGTAGAGGCGTTCTCGCGGCTGCTGGCACTGCTGCGTTAATATTGCATCGTTCCCCTGCAGCAGGGATTGGAGGATGATTTAAGTGCCTTTGTTGTTTGGAGGTGTGAGAATTACAAGGGAAGCAGTGTCAGGCTGGGAACCTGCTGCCCGGGGAAGGCAGCATGGATGGTAGGGGGCTAGCAGAGATGGAGGTGGCTAATGAGGGACAGGCAGCATGGCCAGGGACAATCATAGAATGATTTGGGTTGGAAGAGACCTTAAAGCTCCTCCAGTCCCAACCCCTGCCACGGGCAGGGACACCTTCCACTAGAGCAGGTTGCTCCAAGCCCCTGTGTCCAACCTGGCCTTGAACACTGCCAGGGATGGGGCAGCCACAACTTCTCTGGGCACCCTGTGCCAGCGCCTCAGCACCCTCACAGGAAGAGCTTCTGCCTCAGAGCTCATCTAAGCTGCAGGCAGGATGGGCAGATTCCTTGCCTCTGATGTGTGTTGCTGCGGGAGATGCTGCTGGACCATGAAGACACCCCAGTGCAAGACATCAGTTGCTGGCACTGAGTGAGCTGGGCTTGACCAAATTCAGATGTCCACACTAGGGGCAATAAACTGGCTTAAGGTCTTTTTGCTGATAAGATACAGAATATGGAGGCAAATGCAAATACTCTTTCAGCTGATGACATTTGGAGATGAGTATGTTTCTTCTAGATATTAGCCAGAGGGTGTGTTGTTGTGTGCTTTTGATTTGTTATGCTAAGTAATTGCAAAATGTCTGTGCTGGGCAAAGGTTTGGTGCAGTGCCACTACATGCATGATTACTCTTCTTTCCTCTTCCTTTCCTGTCTTCTTGTATCTCCCTTTCTCTCTTCTCAGCATTGTCCCTCCAGAATGAATTTAAACAGATAATTTGGGGAGCTGCTAAATTCAAGAGGTTCTGAATGTCCGTCCTGGGAAGGACCCGAAAGCAAATGTTGAGGGTTAGTTTGTCACAGAATTCTAGGTGGAAAAGCAAGGTTGTAAAACACAGTTGTTATAGCTGATGGCATGAAATTATACATCCCTTGGATTAAGAATTTTCCTCGTTGTGATTTTATCTTGATATTTTATATCGGGAATGGTGGATTTTTATCTGTGGCTTGAAAACAGGATTTCCTTGAAGGAGGGGGAAGGTTTAGGACTGTTCATTACAGTCCTTCACATTCTTGACAGCATCTTAGGGCTCGAACAGCTAAGGCAAGAGAAAGAAGGGGGGCATCATGGGAGCTGGGTTGGAACATCCTTTGTGCTGGCTCCCTCCTGCCAGCTCCAGGCCAAACACAAGGAGGACCTGACCCTGCTTATTCCCTATCTATCTCCAGGAAACATCCAGCCTGTTGAGTCAGAGGCGCTCAATTATTCCGATGAGGGGTTGCCATTTGACCTGGGAAAATGTTCTGCCAGCGAATCAAACCCCATCAGCCCGATGGGAACCGGCAGCTCCAGTGGGAGTTGCTGGGTGGTGTTTGCAGTTGTGCTTTGCTCTGTGAGGACACTGATGGTGATTTTAATGAGTCCAGCCCTGAATGAGGAGCACTTCTTGCAGTTGACAGCAGTCCCTGGGGCTGACCTCACTGGTCACCCTGGCCTGAACCCTGGGCTCAGCTTTGGATCCCCCTGAGGCTGCTCATGTTCTCCAGGAGCTGCTCTCATGTCCTTCCCCCTTAAAAAGTACCTACTCACAGTGGCTTGCAGGGTGAATGTGTCTGTCCCCCAACACCCTACTTCAAGCAGGATTGTTTTGGGTTTAGTTATTCAGCAGAGCTGGTGCTTCCTGAAAAGGATGACCTGTGGCCTGCTCCCAGCCTGGTGTCTGTGCCCTTTTGCCCTTGTTGTTATTCAGACTGAAATAAATACATGAAAAATGTGTTTTTCTGATTGCTGTTAGAATATGTTTGCTTTTCCCTTAGGAATGGAGATTAGCAACCAAAATGTCATCTATGTATTTTTTTCCATGCTTTTCACTGTCTGAGACCTAGAATGGTCCTGCCAGGACATGCTAGAATAGACCCATCCCCTGCCCCTTCAAGCTCAGTCCAGCTTTTCCCAGTTGCATCTAATGGCATTTCTCCCCTTTTTCTTCCCCTGAGGACAGTGGCTAACCTTGTTTTATACTCCAAACCAGCAGCTGTTCCAGGGTAGATCATGAGGTACATGTTACAAACCAGCACTGTACATGCACTACTTAGACTGTTGTTTCATAGCTACGGCCATGGGAAACTGGCATTTCCTCTCTTTTGTCCTCCATCCACTACAGTAATTATTTATCAGCTCTATCACATCAGTGTCCAGAGGTCTCTGATCAGGTTTCCACTGTGCTGAGCGTGGTTCAGAGAATCCCTTTGGGATGTTGAATCAGGAGTATGAGAGAGAAGAGGGTGTCTGTGGCTGCAGATGAGGATGAAGGGTCAAGTGGGTGAAGCGCATGATACCAAAGCGAGGAGCCACTAAACAGTGTGTTGCTGGTGGCATCAGCTTGTTTTGTTGTTTGTGATGATAGTGATCCTTTTAGAAAAGATCTTTAAAGAGAGTTTCAGAGTTTAATGTGATGCTGGAATCCTGGCTTGCACTTGCAGGGCTTTACTTACAGACCAGCACGTTTGTGGCAGTGCGTACATCCGTGGCTGGGGAGGTACCTTATCTCCGCAGGATGTGGGTCAGGACATCTGTCCTGCTGTTATCTACAGGCTTGGAAGGACTGGTGCAGAGGAAATGGGAAGATGCTTTGCTTGAATTCATGTGTCAGTATTTACAGCACTTAATTGACAATGCAAAAAAAAATCAAGGGGGTTGGTTGTTGTATTGCCATAACTCCCTCTGGTGGCTAATTTGGCAGTTTAACCGTCCGTTTTGATTGATTTTTGTCTCTAGGTGCAGCATAGTTGTGTCTTGGAGACTGCCTTGGAAGAAGGTGGTGAGGAGTTTGTGCTCTGTTGGGGCCATGTGTTTACTGCCTGTTCTTGCTGTGCAGGTTTGCATCTCTTTGTGGCTGAGTAAACCCGTTCCCCTGATTAACTGTCCTCTGCCTCACAGCTACTGAGTGCATCTGTACTGAGTGCAGCTGCATCAGAAGGGGTTGCTGGGTCTCTGCTGTGCTGCCAGGCTGCAGCCGGGCCAGAGATGCCAGCTGAGGCCCTGCCTGAGAGTGTGTTCTTCCTCCCTCCGCAAGCACCATTGCCAAAGGCAGCCGCAGGTATGATGGGAGTGCAGTGCCGTGGAGGTTCCCAGGAGTTACCTGATATCCAGCAGTTACTAACACCACACTGGAGCTGAGACACACAGCTGTGCTGTGCAGAAATCTCTCTCATAGCTGAAAAGCTTGGAGGTGGCTTGGAGTTTTGGTCACTGCTGTGTGCTAGGAGCATCACCTGCCTTTGCGGGCATTGCTGCTCTCTGCTCACATATACACCCTGCCCCACATCCCCGTAGGTGAAACAGTTTGAAAATGCAAATTGCTTTTGCCTGTGCCATACTGAAACCAGAGCAGAATTGCTTAATGAATATCAGCTCAGCTACAGAGTAAGTACTGCGTTCCTGCGAAGGCAGCAGTGGCTTTTATATTTTTATGTATATGCATGCCTTTGCAGGAATTTTGGTGCAAAAATAATGGATTACAGGTTCCTCTTTCCCCAGCATAACAAAGAAGAGACAGATATGAGGAGCAGAGAGTTGGACTCGATCCTTGTGGGTCCCTTCCAACTCAAGATATTCTATGATTCTGTTCTTTGTTCTCTGGGTATTATTTGTCACTGCTTGGTATTGAGTTTAATTAAATTCTGGACATTTAATCCTTAAAGTTGATGGATTATGTTTAAAACTATGTGCTAGCTTGAAGTGTTGTGGGGATAGTGCCAAAATGCTCAGGAGCTGTTGGGGCAGAGCAGTCTTCTCCCTCTCTGGTTCCCATGGGGTCACCTTGATTTAATGCAGAAGTGCTAAAGTGCCAGCTCCCTAATCTGTGACTAGGAAGCTGAGACTCATGGGTGGTCTGGATGAAATTTAAAGTCTGACCCATGTCCTGGTGTATTTTGCCTGTTTAACAATAGAGTTTTGGGGTTTCTCCGGTTTTCTTCTGCTTTTCTTTATGCTGGTGCAACTGCTGAACTTGATGAACTTGTGTGTAAGCCAAGCCAGTATAAGAAACTGGGGGCGGGGGAAAATCAGCCTTTTTGGCACTGGCTGGGTTACCCCAGGTTTGTTTTGGCATGAGAAGAGGATGGAGTTGGCTGTTTTCTTGCGTGGCTGGTAGGTGTACCAGGGTGAACTCAGCGTTTCCTTACGTGTGTTCAACACACTAGTGTGCCAAGTCCAATGCAGGATACGCCTGCCCTCCGGGCTGGAGCAGTTGTGGGGATCCCCTGCCACCTCCAGAGTGGGAAGCAGCATGGTCATGTGCAGGGATGCTGAGGCCATCCTCTCTGCAGACAGTTGTGACTTGTTACCTTTTCTCTGTTTAACTTTGGAGGCCTTTGTAAGGCAGCTTTGGGGAGACGGAGATGGTAGCAAGTACAAGGGAAGCCAAGGAGTGGAGGAGTAAAGTCTGAGTTGGGGAAAGGGAGGCAGTAACTGTTTTGTCTGAGGGCTGAGCTGAAATCCTTCTTGAAAGATCACCTTTCCCTGGTGTGTCACCCAAGGGGTAAGTTACAGACCGGGCAATGCAATTCCCTTTTCACATTTGTAAGACTGTTAAATCTGCTTACCAAAGCTGCAGCTGTAAAACTACAAGACGCATCTGAATGGGTCACTGTGATCCATTACTGCTTGCAGGTCTGAAATGGCATAAGGGTGTCACAGGGAAGAGCAGTGGTGAATCCTGCTGGGAGGGTTCATACTCCCTGGAGTTGCCATGTGCAGACCAAAGCTGTCAGTTCTCAGACCTGGGGAATCGGCACTAAGCTGGGCTGGAGGAGATAAAATGCTGCAGTAGCAGCAAAGCTGTGCTGCTTGTCAGCATCCCTTCTCGAGGGGTTTCTACCACAGAGGTACTGCATTGAGGTCAGGGGGCCTGGGCAGTGGAGCAGAGTGTTGGAGATGCTGCAGACGTGGTTGGAATGCTTGTGTCCCTCTGTTCTTGTCAATGTGGGTCCTAAAAGGGGGAAAAATCATCATGGCCCGAGCGTGCTTCTTGCCTGTGGTAGGAAATCAGTGGGCTCCTTGCCTAGCCTTTGCCGGCTGTGCATCCCATGCTCCCAGCTGTGCCTGCCTCTTGCCTGTGCTTTGTCTGCGAGGGAATTTGTGACTGGGGTAGACTAGGAATGGAGGAGCTGCTGCAGCCTCTTTGGAGAGAGCAGGAGGGGTCTCGTGTAAATACCTCAGAACGGTGCTTGGAGCCTTTTCCCAGAGGGTTTTGCTGTATCTCAAAAGTGGGTGGCTGAGGAGGGGCCCTGGGGGAGCTGCCTGCGTTGCTCTTGCTGGGAATTGTTGTAAAGATAACTCAAACCTGGAGAACTGGGGAACGTGTACAGTAATTAGCTGCGGGGCAAAGAGAGAGGGGGACATCCTGGGCATGGAGGAAATTAAATGGGCAGAGGTATTGAGCATATGTGGGATGGAATTGCAACGAGCTCTGTTTGCTGGGTGGAAATTAATTATTGGATTTTGTCTAAAGCTGAGCCGATGGCAAAGGCATGTCTCAGTCTTCCAGACTTTGACACTTCAACACTGCTTCTCTGTTAAAGAGATAAAGGTAATGATGTACCTAGTGACAGCTCAAGCCAGCTCAGTGGGGCTGGATTGCTGAGACTGATGATGTTCTCCTTCAGGGGTGTTGTAGTTTCAGGTTAAAGTTTTAGTTGACTGAGGGCAAATCTGTGTGCCTGTTGCTCAAAATGCAAACCCCTGTAAGCCCTCCATGTGCTGCTCAGATGCATATTGCCTTGAACAAGGGCACAGTGCATCCTGACAGAAGCAGGGTGAGGAGGAGGACATTGAGCTGACTGAGATCTACTAGTTCCTTCAGGGATGTGGGATTGCCTGTGCCCTTCTCTGGCAGCCAAAAAAAGAGGTTGCTTTGGCCAGTGCTACCTGTGCTTTGGCTTCTCTGATGCTGCTGGGCTTAGGCATGTTCAGGATGGACGTCCCAGTGGCAAGCACAGCATGTTTGTTGGGAGCAGTTGGTTCTTTGCACTGGTGCCAATTCATCTGCAAGAGAGATTTGGAAGTAAAGGGTTTGGACTGTTAAGGATATTATTACTCGCTGAATATCTCTGAGGATATCCCACAGGAGCACAGATTGTAGACCAGGACTGGTAGGCGCTTGTCAGACATAGAACAGTGTTAAACTTGTTTAATTCTGCTAGAACCTTGACAGTTGTTACACTTTTTTCCCCCTCTTTCATTTCCCCCCATGCAGAGAGCAGCTCCAATGTTTTCCTCTATATGTTGACCTTTGTTTGAAATGAAAGCAAAAGAAAATTGTAGGAAGCCCCAGTGAGAAAGCTGGGAGTCGGTCTCCTTTATTGTATCACATGGCTGGTGTCTCACGGAAAGGCCATTTGTCTGGTTAAAATGTTTTCATCAAGATTCTTTTCCTATGAGCAATGGCTTTTCAAAGGAAGCAAAACATCACTGAGAATTCTTGCTATTTCAGTCTTTCATATTTTACTGTGAGATGCATTTGTTGCTCATTCCTTTTTTCAGCAAATCTGTGGAAAAAGCCAAACATTCAAGACTTTGATTGTTGTTGTAGAATATGTTTTCTAATTGTTCCTTATCAGTGCTCAGAGGAACTCTCTGTGTTATGGCCTAGCAGAAATAATAAATGCATGTTTTCATAGGCAACGCTGCTGAAAAGCAGAATGAGAGGGGAAGTGATGCTCTGCCTCAGTGTACAACAGCACAGGGCCTACCTGCAAGATTGCTCTATCCTCAAATAAGAAGATAGGGAAGAAAACTGGAGCTGCCCTGAAGCTCTGCAAGAAGGTATTTAAGTGGAAATAATAATGATGCAATTATTTTTTTCCCCATAGAAATAGCATTTAGTTGAAAACCTAATTCTTCCAAAAAGAAAATAATGACAAAAAAAAAAACCCATAAAAACCTTTATTACAAAATTACCTTGGGGATAATGCAGTTAGTGGTGGGAGATTCCTTTAGTGCTGCTGTTCTTCTGGAAGGTTATTGTGTGGTATTTTTAATGGTGATAATATTCAAAATATATCAGCAACAAAGACTGTATTCTCCTAAAATAGTGTCTTCTATTGGGTGTGCATAGGTTTGCTGCTGGGGTGGAGGATGGCTGGGGGAGCTGTAATCAGCGTGATGCTCAGTTGGTGATCTCCTTTTGCCAGTGTTTTGATTTTTGGGTTTTGTGTCTCTAATATTTATGGAAATATATTTTTAGATCTGCCTATAGCTGAAGGGAGTGCTGGGAAGTCTTGCCACTGCGCTTCAATATGGGGGGTTGCTCATCTCAATTTTTAGTCCTCTTTTCCCCTTTACTGGAGTAACCCTGCTGCAATCTTCCTTCTCTGTGGCTGGAGATGTTGCATCTGTTTGGGGGCTATTACAGTCTGATTTATTTCCACATATAATTTAATGGGAGAGCTGAAACACGACCTGCTGCAATGTACTTGCTCAGTGTCTCTGGTCCCTTGCATTGGTTATCCCTGTACAACCTCTCATGGAGCCTTTTCATGGGGAGAAGTTAAGCAAGTGGAATAGGATATTGATAGCTAGAAAAAAGGTTATCTTCTGTCTATTCCCAAGTGGAGAGATGATGGGGCAGATCATTTCTTTAACCTTGCACTTGGTACAGCAAAGCTTCAACAGACCTCAGATAAACTGTTGGAACCAGTGGCCAGAGCGCAAACTAAAAATCCAACCCTGCCACTTAGGTATAAATATGCTCTGAAGACAGCTTGCTTTTAAGATGTAGGTGACAGGCATTAAGAGGAGCTCCCATGGAAGTGCAGTCACAGTTTCCAGCTCAGCTACTGCTTTCTGATCAAAGGGCTCTCTGCTCAGACTGCTTGAGTGCAGCGTGTGCGGGAGGCAAAGCCTTGTGAGCATCGCTTCAGCTCAGCATAATTAATGGTAAAGTACGACCCTCTTTAACATATTTGCAGGGAGTGGAGGAGAGGCTTGTGACAGAACTTGACAGCACCTTAATGAAAGGTGCCTGGCATCACCTGTGATGCCATCTGCAGACTGCTGGGCTTTGGTGTTTGGGAGAGAGCTGCCAGGACTCCCCTGTGCTGCTTCGTTTCAGACCGTTTTGCTTTGGTTGTTTAAAGTGAATGATGGATGAGCTTCCCATGTGGGTTTTGAAGGGTCTGAAAAATGTGACAGGATTTCTTCCATTTCCCACTTTATATTTCTGACATAAGGGAAGATGAATGTGAGGCGCCTGCCTTTAAATTTGCAAGACTTCTGCCTGATGTGGTTAATAATTAGTATTTCTGATAGAAATGGAATAAAGACCTGGAAGCATGGGCCCAGGAGAGGAGTGCTGGGTAAAGCACATGTTGGGAGAGGGATGTACAACTGGTACAGTTCCTACTGCATGATGGGAAGGTAGGAAGATGTACATGGAATGGCAGGGTGGGGTGACCCCTCTGAGCAGAGACCCTGGTGCAGTTGTGACACGTCCCTAAAGGCAGCACGTGTGTGCAGATCCACTTCTTTTTTCCCTGTTAAATCGAGAGAGACCCACTGATTATTTAAACCTTCCCTTTCACTTTACTGTGTGTTTTGATTGACCTGACAAGCACCAAGTGACACATCCAACCTCCTTTGACTTTACTTGAGCAATTATTAGCTATTTCAGTCCAATCTGTTGTCACCCCTCGCAACGCTTGATTGAAGGCATGGTGAGGCACAGTCTTTAAGCAGTATAGTCTTTCTCATCTGACTGCATGCAATGCCACTGAGATAAAATAACAAAGTGAAGTAAAACCAGAGAGGAGCAGAAACATGGTTCTGTTCTCTGCTGTGTAGAAATCCTTTTATTCTCTCAAACTTCTTTTCAGCAGCATATCAGAGGCTGCAGTCAGAACATGTGGGTTTTTTCTGCTTCTCTTCTATTAACTGGGATGTACTTCTGTACAGTATGATATCCTGAGACTGGCAAGTCCTGACAATTCTCAGTAAGTTAATAGATTTTGAAATGCTGAAGCTTTCTATGAGCTCTAATAGAGTTGTGGCACATGGTCCCGCTTCTTGCTTTGCCGGTTGATTACATGCACTGAACGCTTAAGTCAGTGTCTTTTGTGCATGTAGCTGAATATTTGATTGAAATTTGGGGGGTGGAAAAGATCAGCAGTGGCTCAAAAAGAGAAAATGAGGTTCCAAGCCAGCCTGAGTCTCCTTTTAATTTCTTTCATTGCCTTCTGCAGTCCACAGGGAGTCCTTGCTTCAGTTTGCATGCAGTTGCCTTTTCTGTTCACTGTTTGCATCTCTCATTTCCTGGGTGTTTTATATTGGTTATTTTCTGACTGCTGGATCTTTTTCTAATGTAATGGATGCTCACACTTGGTATGTTTTTATGGCTGCTTTTGTCTGTTAGTGTGGCTCCTGAAATCAAGACACAAAGACTCAATAATGAGCTTCATTTATCACCTTGGCACCGGGTAGGTGCTGTACTGTGTGCAGCCAGAGGGGCATGTGCCTCTAGTGGAGGGTGCTTTGTGCTCGGGAGGGAGCAGTGGGCACCAGCAAACACTTCCAGAAGCACAGGTCTGTGAGGCTGGAGGAGATGACCAGGCACTGCATGGCCATGGATGCAGCAGTAACTACAGTTGTGGGTATGTCCCTGTGGCTGGTCCAGCTTCTGCCTGTTCCATGCGAGCAACTGCTTCTGTACCCAGGCTGTTACCTAGAATCCGAGCCTGGTTTGGGTTGGAAAGGACCTTAAAGTTCATCCAGTTCCAACCCTGCCATGGGCAGGGACACCTTCCACTAGAGCAGGTTGCTCCAAACCCCTGTGTCCAACCTGGCCTTGAACACTGCCAGGGATGGGGCAGCCACAGCTTCTCTGGGCACCCTGTGCCAGCGCCTCAGCACCCTCACAGGGAAGAGCTTCTGCCTCAGAGCTCATCTCAATCTCCCCTCTGGCAGATTAAAGCCATTCCCCTTGTCCTGTCCCTACAGGCCCTTGTAAAAGGTCCCTCTCCGTATTTCTTGTAGGTCCCCTTTAAGTGTTAGAAGACTGAATATGTCTTCCGTGAGCCTTGTCTTCTCCAGGTTCAAACCTTCTCCAGTTTCAAAGCCCAAGGCTTTGATTTCCAGTCTAATCACATCATAAGCTGTCGCCTGCTTTTTCTAATTCTTTATGCAATTTAACTTATCTCTTTTCAATATCTGTGTCTGAAGTCTGCTCCGTTCTGTGTGTTTGTGCAGGGGGACGAGGCTGGTCCTGATGGCAGCAGAGAGAAGCAAGGTGGGAACAAATACTTTTTTCTTAGGGCTGCAGTTTAATGTCATGAAAGTAGCAGAGTCAGGGAACTGCTGCCACACTTCCTGGGGACTGCATGAAAGGAAGGTGAGGAGGAGTTTGACCTGGAAGAGATTTTAAATCCTTGTTTAAACTTTACAGAGTTGATTGAATTAGCAGCAGTGGCACTTGAATTCTTGCTTTCTTTAGTGTGTATCCCTCAGTGTTAGATGCAAAGTCTTTGGCATGAGCATACCGTTAGTAGAACACCTTCACCCTTTCAGGTATAATTGCATGTCAAATTGGACTCTTTCCTGAAGGACTGTGGATGTGATCAGGCTCCCAGTGGGGATCCTCCTCTGACATGTGGGGATGGTTGTGGAAGTTATTGCTTTCCTCTTCCCAACCAGATGGCTAAATGAGTGTGCACCTTGGGTCAATGTTTGATACTGCGGGAGAGAATTGCTTTGATTCCATCAGTTACAATGATGGGTTTTTTGAAGCCATTTATATATAATGTGTTTAAGATTTCTCACTATTGAATTTTCACATTTTTTCATTATTTCCACCTCTCCACACACCCTTTCTCAGCCCCACTAGCCATTTCTCCCTAAATGACAGTAATTTCCTCTTACTGAGCAGCAACAAATGGTGTTCCTGTAGTGGAGGAGAGGTGCTGATGGTGCTGTCGATGAAGGCGCGGGGCTGGTTGTGCTGCAAGGAAGCAGAATTTGACTCCATTATAACCCATAGTCTCACCCTCCATAGGAGAGGGTGAAACTACTACTTATTTCATCTCCTTTGAGAGACTACCCTAACGCACGGAGGTCCAAATGATGTTTGTCAAAGGGGTTTGCACACTTCTGTGCTGTCCTCCCTTCTCATCGTTTACGAGGATTTGGGGTCTGTTACCAGTATCACGCCCCAACCATAACACTTTCGTGTTTCAGCTGGCTCATGGGGAATGACATGTAGATGCAGATATTTTTCTGCTTTCAGCTCCTGATGGAAATTAAGATCTCAACTGCACCCCAAAATGATGGCTAGCCAACTAGTTCTTGGGATAGGAAGAATGTTCGGTGTAATGGGTATTCAAAATGCTGTGCTGCAATACGTGACAGTTGGAGAGCAAAGTAAGTTAGTACAAAATCGAAGCTGGAGATGTGTCAAGAGAACAGGAGACTGGAGCTGTTTGGGGTGGGAAGGACATGTGTAGGATGTGGTTGGACTCAATCCTCCCACCATTAGCCTCAGGAACAGCTGAACTACTTCATGTCAAATCTCTCCCTTCCTCCCAAATTACATCTATACACAGATATATATGTGAGTGTATGTATATCCTGAGGCAAACACTTGACATGAAATACGTCATCCCAATTCATTTGAATTTGGTGGAGATTTAAGCAACAAAAGACAGTCTTATAATGGAAAACAGAATGCTCCCAGCACAGCTTACAGAGCCAGTGACTTGAGAGGAATGAATGGATCACATATTGAACAGATCATGTACTGGGCTGTGCTAAATGGATCATGGAGGGCATCATTTCCAGATGATGAGCATTACCACTTGGTCCTTTCAGAGAGGCTGAGCAGAGGGATGTGGAATTGTGTGGACATGTACCTAAGCACCCGTGGCTGGATTTTACCTGGTGTAAATCAGCTTAGTTCTGGGGGCTTCAGGGTGGCTTTGGTGATTACCTTGGCTTAGGCTGAAGCCCTTGCTGATGGAGTTAACAGGCAGTGCCAGGCTTCTGCCCTTCTCTGTCTGTCCATCATCATGCCCTAGGCTGCTAGGTCAAAACTCATGGCTGGAGCATTAAAACATTGAGACAGGATTAAAAATGAAGGGATTTAAAGAAAAGGAACAAAGTTCTCTTTATTTTCCAGTGGTTTCAGAACTTTTCTATGCACTTTGGGTCACATTTTCAGGATTTTTCTGTCACTTCCTTTGAAAAACTAGAGGCTATTTTGTGTATATATGCAAATATAGGACCACATATGTAAGTATGGTGAGACTTGGGATAAAATTAGACTGACAACACTGAGCTGTGAACTCCATACTGGGCTTAAGTCATCATTATTTGGATTTGCTGGAGTCCAGAAAAGGCTTAGCTCATCTTTTGAGCAAAGTCAGCAGTCACATCCTGCTTTCTTAATTGCTATTTGATATGAACAATGATGATTTCTATTATGAAGCCAGTTTTAATTAAGCAAACAGAACCTCTCTGCTCTTCCTGGCTTGCTTTTGATGGCTTCTTCTGAATTGTGACAGCCGGGTTTCAATGTGCTCTTCGAAAGCACCAATGTTTAGAAGCTGTAATAAACCAGAGAGACATGCGCATGGCCTTAAGCAGTAGCTTTTGTGTGGTACAGAAGCCACCCGTGTTTGCTATTGGCTACCAAGTAGGACTTTAGCCATCAGTAATCAGTAAGTCCTCTATTGTTTGGTAGGCTAAAGTGTTACGTAGCTGAAAGCAGTAATTTAGGGGGTCAAGGGGACTTAAACTAGCTGGGAGATGCTTTGCCCTGGGTGCTGCAGCTTCTGTCCAAGACTGAAACTCCAGGTGCATTGGAGGGAGAGCTATAAATCCCCAATTATTGTTATGACCTCTCTGACAGAGGGAGAACCATTCCTGGCCCTTGTTGTAGAAGAACAGTTATAATATACCAGGCTGTGGCCAGAGTCAAGTCTGAGACTGGCAGATGTTTGAGCTGTTTTCTGTAGGGTGTGTACATGGGTTTCTATGCTTGGGTTGGGACTCCTCAACTTCCTTCATGGGCTTTGGAAAAAAGATATGGGAAATGCAGGACGGCTTTGGGGTATCTGAGTGGGCTTGTGGTGTCTGACACAATGTACTAGACAGAGAAATGAGGTTTGAAAAAGCCAAAGGACTGAGGAAGACAGGCAACCCCTTTTCCTTTCCCTGAGGTGGATGAATCCGAGTTGTGCAAGTTTAGAGCTGCGTGTATGGGCTCAGGAAGGATCAAAATAATACTATTAAGAGGCTGGCAGAACTTGTCTGAAACAACAGTGCTCCATTAGCACATACTGATCCTGCCAGAAGAAAGTAAATGGTGTTTTCTACTTCATTGAAGAAAATGCTGCCTTGGACCCTCTTTCCCCATTGGAAAGAGAGGAGTCTCTAGGCAGCAGTGACTAAGGATTGGAGCAGAGCAATCCTGAGGGGGACCAAGGGTTCCGACAAGTCTGGGAGACCGTTAATCCTGCTTGATTTATTCCTGGCCCATGCTGCAGGAAGGGGATGGGTTTGGAGGTGCTCCGCTTGGGGAGCAAGCTGAAGGACACATCTGGCACCACATGTGGAGTCTTGCTTTTCAGTACCAGTTAGGTGGTTGTGAGGGGGTTCTGATGGAAGGACAGCAGAGCCACCGATATGGAGGGGGATAGGAGGTGTGTTGAATGCAGCACGTAAAACCATGAAGAGAAGGCGCAGGCTGCAGTTTTATACTCCGAATCTTGCAGTGAAGAAACTAATGCTGGGGCTGGGAAATTACTTTGAATTTTAATCTTCCTTTTTGCTGTATGTTTAGTGCAGTCACTGGTGCATTGAGAGGGAACAGGCAGATGAAGGAGGAAAAGGAGGACAATTAAAGCAGAAGTCAGGGTCCCAGGGCTGGAACTGATTCATTCCTCAAGATGAATCAGTTCAGGCCCAGGTGGTACAAGTTGGCTTTGCTAATAATCCTTCTACTCATTTTTTCCTCTTAAAGAAAGACAGCACTGAATGCATACTCAGCTGTGAAGATTGTGGCTCTGATTTGCAGTGCTGAAGGGCTCAGGGGTGAAGATTCAGGGTAATGAAAAACCTGAGCTCTACCTGGGCTATGGAGGAACCTTTTAGCCAATTTTCCCAACACCAGCAGCCAGCAAGTGGAGAAGGAGGAGTAATGGAAAAAGCCATTCTATCTAAGTAAGTTGTATTCATGATTGCCTGTTGTGTGGTGTGTATGAGGGGATTCTGCTTGCATCTTCATTCCCTGTCATCTTAAAGCATTTCATTAACATCTAATTGCTGCTTGTTTGCCTAATTCGGAGCATCCAGGTGCTGCACAATGTTCTTAATCAAGTGTGAAAGGACCATTTGTCAAGCAAGGTGCTCTTTCAGCAAGATGCCTCTGAACATGTTTGGCCTTTGTGGTTATCTAGAGGGAAAATAAGTGGCAAGAGTCTTGAACTTGACAGAGATCTTGGCTTGATCCCATCAACCATGTCTCTGTGCTTACATGTCACAGTAGCATAGCAAAAAAAGCCTCATCTCAAAGAACTGGAACTAATTTAATGAGATGATACCAGTGTTGGCCTGTGTCAATAGCTTGCTGAGCAGCTCTTGGGACAAGCAGGTTGCTCAAACAGGAGGACGACAGATGAGCCATATGAGATGTTGCTAGAAGCCTTAAATCCTTTGCACTGTAGGACTGGGAGTCTGGGTGGGAAAATGAGTAGTTTTGAGCCCAGGCAAGGGGAGTGGTAATGAGAACAGAAGTTATATGGGTTCCCCTTGATCTCAGGCATCTTTTTGTCAGTAAAAAAGGGTAAAGTATGAGAGATGTTCTTGAACTTGCATAACAAGGGAGTAGCTTTCATTAATGTCAAGTGTCTTATTTTCAACCCTCCCCTTTGCACGTTGTTGGTCCTGTTCAGCAGTACATGAGGTCATCAGAGTGATGGCAGTGATGAACCATTCTGCTGGCAACATGCAAGGTGTAAGGACCATAAATAGTGATATTGGGAAGCTTGAAGGGTAAGGTTATGAGGATACCATCCTCTGTGAGAACAAACACATGTGCTCCCTTGCCTGATTGAAACTGGCTGTAGAAAACACTAAAAGCTTCCCTCCACCTCTCCCTCCACCTTACAGAATTAATCCAGTGGAAACAATCTGGATTTAAGCAGCATAGATGGGATCAGAATAAATACCTTGGTTTTCTCAGCTATTAGGATATTTGCAAGCTATTGGCTAAAATCTCTGCTGATATGACTTTACTAAATTCAGAGAAGCTTGGATCAAGGTCTCCATTGGAGTATTTTTCATCCAGTTCATTAAGCAGCAAGCAGTTGGATCAGATAGGAAACAGAAAGCACAAAACACTTGCCCAGACTGTAATATCCTACATTAGTCAACTGGACTTGCAAAAGAGCAGGGAGAGAGTTATACCCCTATCCTCAAACTCATGTCATCCCTCAGTGGGTGTCTCACCATGTCTCCAGCCCCTGTGTGAGGGGTGCAGTGGAAGGGCTGTGCAGATGCAGCTGTATTGATCGGTGGTCTGAGATGCTGTGCAGCTTGCTGAACTCAAATAGTGTAACAAGAAAAACTTCTGATGGCACAGACAGCAAAGGACAGAAACACTTCATAGAGATGAGAAGGCATATCCATCCCTGCAGAAATCCTGATGATGCCACGTTGCTCCCAGGCGTTGCTGATGGCAAAGGGGAGCAGCAGCCAGCAGTCAATCTGGGACCGTAAGGATACCATCAATGGTGCTTTTTAAAATGAAGATCTGTTAATATATTGTTAGTAAATGTAGTTCACGGGGAGTCTCAGCTTTCTTTGGGAGAGGTTGACAGTGAATTTAGCATGAGCTAAACATACCCATGGGCTTGCAGGCAGCAAGTGTGCTGGAAAGGGCCGACATCCCATCTGCCCATCTGAGTGGTGTGCCAGTCTTTCTGAGCCCTTCAGAACAAGCATTCATGGCTGGGAGGAAGGGGAAAGGCAAGGGTGTGGGCTGCAGTTTCTTAGGCGCATGGAAAGGAGGATTACACCCACAGCATTTGATATGGGAGAACAAGGATTACTGCCTGTGTGTGACACTGCGTGGGAGAGATTATGTCACTCCAGGCAGGCAAGAATCGAGTGTGAAGCAGGAAAAGAGGGATTAGGCTGGGAGGGGTGTGATACAGGTGGAGGGATGAGTGAACCATGAATGATGTAAGGCAACAAGACTCAGACAGTGTGGACAGCAGGTGAGGCTGCAGCAGAGGTACAAGGACTGGAGGATCTGCAGGATGGAGCTGGTGTCACTTCCAGACCTTGGGTGACTCCAGAAAGTTCCTGTCCTTCCATCTCTCTGAAGCAGGTGGTGTGGGGCTTACCAGAACAATGCTTTTGACGTTCAGCTCTTAAGGCTGGGGTGATGCAGGATGCTTCAGGTTTAGAGTGTATTGTAGAACATCAGGGTGCTCTTTATCTCCAGGAACTGGTTGTTGTCTTTAGCTGAGACATTAGAGGCTTTCTGCTTTGGGTGGGTTCCTGGATCAGCTGCCACAGCGAAGGAATCTCTAGCCTATTCTCTTCATAGTTGAGATTCCCATAAATTTCAAACAAATGAAGCTTCCGTTGTGTCAAGTGCTACATTAAAACATAATGAGGGATGGGTTTTGCCCTGAGGAGACACTTTCTGCTGTGCCTGTAAAAGAAAAGCAAAGTATGGCATAAACCAGCCCCTAAATAGAGTGGTTGTTGGACTTGTCAGCGCGCATCATCTCATGGATATATTCATCAGCACGTTTGGTACAAGGGAAGACTCCGGAGGTGAGCCTGGTGGGATTTAGACCTGGTTGGAGTGCTTTACAGAGGGCACTTTCAGTGCAGAAGTACACAGAAGATGATCTTCTGAGTGTCTAAGGCTGATGCTCAGATTATGTTGTGCACAGAGTGTCTACACTGTTTACTTATGTTTAAAATCCAACCATAAATTGTACTTGGAGTGGCTGTTGCACATTTCCTGCTCCAGGAGCAGACTTTCAAAGCCCACAATAAATATTCACTTACAATTATGTCTGATTTAAAGGGAAAAGATCTCTAGCTTTGTAGCCTTAATAATTTGCTCAAACAGCTGTACATTAATGAAAGTGTTGCTCAAGGCATGTTTCCAGAAATAGCACGTAGCTCAGCCCTCTGATGTCACATTGGATTAGGGAATGTGTGTGTGTTTAACGTTGGGAATGCACACAGGAGATGATATACCAGAGCATTGTGGACTCATGGTCTGAGTGGTCAGGTAAGGCTTGGAAGATCTTGGAGGCTGCTTCTTTATGGAGTTGCAGAGGTCTTAAGAAGCTTAAGTTTCACCTATGGCAGAATTCCCTCTGTGAGCTGCACCCCAGCCAATGACCACCAAGTGCTCTGCAGCCCAAGCACTGAAAGCCTGTGATTTTTTGGCCTCAGGAGTCAGAAATCAGATCTAAATCTATTTGGAACGATGAGATTTTAAAAGAATACACCAAGCTTTCCAGTCTGAGTTGAACACTGTTGAGTTCCACAGCTTGAGTCTTTGTGTTCATCAGGAAAATGTTGGGGTTTATTCTTTGTTGTTGTTGTTGTATGACTTTTTCAGTCCATTATCTCTTAATTTGATTGAGGACAGAATGACAAGAGGCTATCTGGTAGGAAAACCAGAGTCATCACCAAGTGGAACCAATTCTCATTCTCCTCCTCATCCCTTGCACATAGAGCCGCAAGGACCTAGCTCCATAATGAGCAGTGTGTTTTCCACAGAGGTGCAATCTCTCAAGGCTGTTTTAGTCTGCTCTATCTGAGCTTGTGGTGGAGTAGTGGCAGGATTGCTCAGGTCTGGTGGTGGCCAGTGTACTGCAGTTGTTGCTCATGTCACAGTAGTCCCAGGTGGCACCTAATAGGTCAGAATCATGTTGTAGGTGTGTATATTGGGTCCCTGATCAGATGGGCTTGTGGTGTTAGTGAAGTGCCCTTTACCAAATGAGAGCTGGAACATCAAAGAAGCAAATGTCCTTCTTGCTCCTGCTGAGATCTCCACAAGGGAGACAAGACTGTCCACAGCCTTGAAGGTGGGACTGTTCCTCCCCTGCGAGCCAGGGAGTTCTCCAGGGGCTCTGGCCATACCTGGCTCAGCTGTGGATATGCTTTAGGGATATGCTGTGGGAAGGTAAACCTGGATTTTGTTTTGCTATCCTGCATAGCTGCAGGTGGATCATCTCCAGTGCCTTTTGGAGGAGCTCTGTTGGGACTGACCAGCCTTCCCCTAGTGCGGTCAGAGGTTAGTGTGAAGCAGTGTCCTCCAGCGATGTGTGGTTTCAAGTCATGTAATGTGCTGGTGATTTGATACTTACATTGGAGATATCTGAAGTCAAGTACCTGTTTTGTCACGCTTGTCCCTTGGGATTGTTCCTGGCTCTGCAGAGAACTGATACAAATGCTGGGCTTTGCCAGGATGGTAGGAACCATACTGATCTTGCTCTGGTCATGGGTTATGTGCTCTCAGGTGTCCTGTAAGGTGCAGGATTGGGAGCAGGGCCAGGTAAGATTAGCTCCCTTGTGAAGACCTGATGACCCACTGCGCTGTGCCCAGCAGTGGGGCTGGCAAGCTCTCCCTGCGGTCATTGCTGCCCATCATTCCCGTGGCAGAGAGCTGAAGATCCCTCCCTCCCGAGGCCAGTCCGGTGCCTTGCTGCTCCCACTTCAATAAAGGTACACCCACTGTCCTTTGTAAGAAGCAAGAAACCTGCTAACGTGTTCAAACGCTGCTGCCTGCGATAACATGTGCTTTTCTTCTTAGACTCTCACTTGATTGGGCTTTTTCCATTAATGTCTGGCCTGATTTATCTGTTCCAAACGTGACCGCAAATAAAAGCAGTGCTCATTGAGCTGATCCAATCTGACCTGACAGGGACAAAATGTCTAGAGCTGGATGGAAGTTCTCTTCCAACAAAAATGACAGTAGGAGATGGGGGGAGATATGGCTTGGGTAGTATTTTCCGCAGAAGTGGTCCTCTTCTGTTCATCTCTTTCATGATGGGGGCAGGAATTCCTTTATTTACAAGAAAAAAGAGGCTGCTGGAAAAATTTTGAGCAGCCTTAAAAGGCTTAACTTTTGTGGTATGTGCCTGTGCTGAGAGCATTGGCTCTTGGTTGTGTATGCCTCGGAGCAGCAGGCTTCATTCACTCAGCATGGAGAGGTTTGGACATAACGGCTGACTCTGCTGTAAACCACTGAGCCCCGATGCAAGGGGGTCTGCATGGGGAGGTGGTGGTGCAGCTCGTGTGTTGCATTATTGTTTCTGTAAAGCAAAGTGAAGGTGGCACTTGACCCCAGCCTGTTGAGGTGCCTCCAGATGGGATGATGTGAGAAAATGCTCAGTGATGGGGAAAAGGGGTGGTGGGGTCAGAGAAGCAAAATGCATTCAGATTGCAGGGAGGAATTGGTTCCTGACAGCGGGAAGATTATTCCATTTCTCTGCCTGCCCCTCCATTTCAGTGGGATTTATTGCTACCAAGATTGCAGTGCTTTTCATTAACAGCCCTCTTCTGTGCTGCCTTGGCTCGCTATTAACCCCTTCACTGCTGTGTGCATGGGGAGATGTGGCAGTCGGTCACATTCTCAGCTACACTCAGCTTTCAGAAACACCAAAAGGAAACTCTTCTGAGGTGCTCTGAATCCATCACATCTCTTAGAGAATGAGGGCATTCTCCAAGGGTGCTGGGGATTGTGGTGTGGGGCTGAGCAATGTGAATACAACTGGCTGAGGGCTTTGGGTCTCATAGAGATTGTTGTCCTGTACTCTGCATTGGAGTAATGAAGTGATGAGACTTTCATGGGGCTGACCATTGTTTTGAGGGAAGAAAAAGCCAATAGACTTAATTTTAATTTTCTTTAAAAAAAAAAACCCAGTGAAAAGGCCCAACCAGATGCTGGTTTCAGACTTTCTTGTCAGCAAAACAAATTCTGGAAGTTCTTCAAGAAAAAAGGGTGGTTTCCTTAAAGCAAGTAGCTTTTCTGTGCTGCTTTCTGAGAGAAGGCCTGACTCCTGGGGAGGTGGAGAGGCTGCTGCTGCCTGCAGAACGCTGCTGCGTTTGAGGGCATCACCTTTTGTGGTGGTTACATTCTGGTGCCTCAGGGTCACTCTTTGCAGAGATTGTGAGTTTGTCTCTTTGTTCTTTGTTTGGTTTTGCAGTTACAGCACGTTGAGAAGAAATGACCCTGCTTTTAGGGTGTTCTGTAAATAATTGAGCCAGGATGCTCTGGGTGGATGTGGCACTTTGCCTCTCCTCAGAGGGACCATTCAGAACGACTTAAAGCTATGCATGGCAAGTGTTCTCTTCCAAGGGGAGACCTGCAGTATAATACCTCTGCTTGTCCCCAGCCTAAGGAGAAAGCCTCTTGGTTTCAAGGGCATTGACAACCTTGGAGATGAGTCTACATTTTCAAGTCCAGGCAGTTCTAAAAGATTAACTTTCTTTGAAGAAATAATGACAAGAGGGTTCACTGTTTCCCTTGCACAGGTCACCAGGGAGAGGAAAGAGGGTGGGGATGGTAAAGAGCTTGCAGATTTTCATGACACATGTCTGGCTTTGCTGTTCTTCTGTTAATGAGATTTAATTGCAGGCTGCTTGCTTGCCACTAGATGACAGCCTTACCCTGTGCACCAGGGACTTGGTTATCATTATTAGGGGGCATGGAAATGACACTCTTAAAGGACATGTCCTACCTGTCTTGCTTCCAAATGCCTTCTTGCAAGGCAGGGCACTGGGCACAGAGAAGCTGATGGTGCAGATCCACTCACTGAGTAGAGAAGATGGTGCTTTAATTTTGGCCACACTTCAAATGGGGGCAAATCAAGAGGTGAAAGCAAGAAATTACATTTCTTCCAAGAATGAAATAGTGGATTTGTTTTAGGAGCAGTGCTCTTTGGATTGCTTCTACCAGCCTGACCCGGTATGGTCTTCAGGCTGGCAAGCTCTGAGCCCACATTTGGGCTCCAGGCTGGCTCCCATTGATGTTCGTGGGGACCTTCCCTGCTCAGGGATCTGGCAGAGCCCCCTCTTTCCACTGAATGAGACACGAGGACTCTTTACCTTAAGCATATCACCACAGGAAAGCCACGTAATCTCCTGTTGCGTTTCTTGATTGTTTATCCTTTGTGGTTTTCTTCTCTGTGGTTTAAGCCATAAAGCTTGCCAGCCCCTTTGCTCTTCTGTATTGTGCACTTGCAGATGCAGAAATCCAGTTGTATGGTGTTATTCTGGGCAGAGCATCCCACCACCTTCCTTCTGCAGACTTGTGTTGAGCAGAAATACAGGTTACCCAGATAACATGACTTTGCCATCCTGTTGTTAGCATGGCTGTAGCATATGAAATGATAGAGATCAGCAGGGCAGGTTTAATGGCACGAAGGCTTTCACACTGCTTAATAGTATCAAATCTGGATGTATGTTTTATGCCTTACCTGGCTCTGGGGCTCTGGAGCTGTGCCTGAAAGGAATGCAAAGTGGAGGAGGTAAATGTGAGAGTAATTGGGACATTTTAATGTTGGAGATATGTCCTATCTCAGCCCTTCTCAGGGGGGCTTTTGGAGGGAGACCGTCACAGAGGTTTTGAGTCTTTGTTCAAGTGTTGAATCATACTTATACCATGTCCTGCCTCAATGCATTTGTCTTCATTGTGGTCCTGAGAGCCTTGAGCCTACCTTGCTTGGTGGCAGGAGGCACTCTCACCTGAACATGGCTTTCCACTTTGCAGGACTGAAGACATCCCCTTGGGCTGCTCTTTCTGGCCCTGCTCATGTAGAGCAAGGTTTTGCTTTGGGTTATACTTGGTCTAATGCATTGTCCATCCCAAGGGCCTTGTCCTTGGCCAGGGAAGCTAAAGAGAACTCAGGTTCGCACTGGCAGGGATGTCTTAGTGGCCAGAAACATGTTGCTGTCAGGGTGATGTAAAAGAAGCTGAGGTGTGAGATCATTATTGATCAGGATCTTCCGAAAGCTCGAACCACTGAACTTACGTCTCATTGAATTTTCTTGTTCTCCTTCTCCTTTTATTTAATCTTATTCCATTATGCAATTTGCATATGAATTTATTGCTTGTGAAAGGTGCCAGATTATGGGTATTGTAATAGCAGCTGTGATTAGAAATTCCCTTGGGGAGCAGACAGGCCAGTGTGCTGTCATCTCTGTGCAGGTCACACTGTATGTCTGTACCTGCTGCATGTGGGAGTGAACAAATACATCCACATTTCTATCATTTGAATATGGTCTTAATAGCTGGGATTTTGCTGCTCACTTTTTATTAGGAGGGAGTGAATATTCGTATATCTCAGATGCTGTTAAACTACCTTGCAAACACGTGAAAATCCTTTCTCTGATTTTTGTGCCTTATATCAAAGTTTGTGGATTTGCATTCTGCAAATATTTGGCGTAACTGTTTTACCTGAACACCGTGAGATCAGTGGCACCAAAGCCAGGGGATGATCTCCTCTAATGGAAATGTTTCCATGGTGGTTTCATGGTTTGTGACACTGGGAAACTGAGGCAGTAAACGTGAGCAGTGTGTTTGCAGAGCCAGGGAAGATCCAGGTCTCTTGCCTTCCTGTACTGGTGGCTGTTTCTTGCATGGATACAGGATGATTTTGAGGTTAAGGCAGTGATCTGGACCTCTGGAAGCATTGGACAGCGTTGTGCAGAGCTGGGTTTGCTGCTTCCTTTTGGGTACCATCCTTCCTGAGCCCTGGGAGCACCTGCCTGTGAGCTGAGCCAGTCCAGACTGCAGGACTGGATCCCCATCTCTCAAAAACTGTGGCTTAATCCAACACTGTGCTGGCCGGAAAGTCTCTGTTTCTGCCAGGCAGTCCTAGATGTCTGTGCCCAAAAGCATCACTGGTATTACTGAATTAACATCTCCAGAATGGCCCTGAGTTGTGAGCAAGTGCTGACAAGGAGCAGATTTAGCTCAGTTTTGCTCTTGAAAACCTGGTAACATCTTGGTTCCATTTCGATGCATGTTGGCTCAGGTCGGAAGGAGGGTGTGGGGATGGATGCACCAGAGCACATGGAGGGCTGTCAGCACAGGAGCGAGGAGGCGATACCAACAAGCACCAACTCCCTGCAGGCTCAGTTCAGCCTCTTGCATCCAGCACAGAGCTTGCCCCAGGCAAGATGTGCAAGGAAAAGCCACAGGGTCATGTATAGTTCCTTTGTACAGTATGTTACTCATGGACACAACAGCCGTAATCCTGCGGCTTGTACAGCTGCCGGATAACCGCTCCGAAACAGCCTTTCCTGGCTGTAAGCATTGCTGTCATCTCTGTTTTGATTAGGTTGCTAATACATGTTTATATTTTACTGCTTTCCACCTATCAGCTGAAGAAGGAACGTGCTTTACAAGTGCTTAGTTAGCTGGCTTTAATGTGCATAACGTACAAATAATAACAATGAGAGGGGAAGGAGGTAATACGTGGAGTGGAACTCATTAATTATTATTTATTAGTCATTAAGGAGTGAACAAAGTGCTAATTGAAGTGTATGAGCTTGACTAGCCATGAGTGTTCTCACATGGCTGCAAGAAAGTTGCTGCTTTTCATAGTACCAGTAGAGCATTTTGAATTCTGTGAAGTACTTTTTCCATCCTTGATCTTTGGAGGCTTTCCAGCTGTGATGTTGCATGAAGGTACCTGCTAGTCATTTCCAGCAGAACTCTATAGACCTGTTGGAGACTCATCCTGGTGTTGGAAGTACTGTTTTGTATTGTAATTTCTTTTTTCTCTAGCTGGAACATGCCTGTCTCTATCCAAACCCCTCCCCTTTTTGTATTCACCCGAGCGCCATGTCCTTTCTAGGCCATATTCTGAGTTTGTTCCCACCTCTCTATATTTGCAAACATACCTTATATTTACTGTCAGAGCTGAGGTTGGGTTCTGTCCCCAGGTATTGGTGTGTGCGTGTTCTTGTTTGCCAGCATCAGTCCCTTCATGATGAACTGTTGTTGTAGACGTGTCTTCCTGTTTATTTACAGTTTGCTACTTGTCATCATTCTTTGACGGAGTTCTACAGATCACTGCTCTGCTTTGTTCTCTGCAGCTGCCTTTTCCTCTTCTGTCTTTTCCTCTTTATTGGATGCTGAACTGGGATTTCTCCTTGCTTGTGAGAGTGACTTTTTTGGGCACTGGATATGTGGCAGCACATTCTGGAGCACAGCGAACCTGCAGACTTGCCTGCCAGGGCTGTGCTCCTTGTGTGAAGGGGCATGTTGTGTGATGCCCCTGGCCTTGATGCCCTCCTGCTCTGATGCTTCCTCACAGCTGAGGTTGCATCCAGGATCTGAGCAGGAGCACATCTAAGCCCTCTGCTCCCATTTCTGGCCCTGATGCAAAGGATGAAGCTTTCCAGCACATTAAATACCCTTTTGGGGAACATGAGCAGAAAGCGCTGTCTCCCAGCTGCGTGTCCAGATGGGCCTTTGCCCTGTGCTCAGGGCTGCTGTGGGGCAGTCACTTGGGGGTGCTCCCAAGGAAGGCATGTGTGCTGTGGGAAACAGCAGTGCCTTTTCAGCTCCCTGCCTTGGTGATGCAGTGTCTCCCCAGGTTGTCTCCATGTTCCCATTGAGCCAAAGGGTGCTGGCTGCTTGTCATGGTTTTGGACAGTGGTCCTGGCTTTTAAAGACCTGTTATTGTAACTGGGCATGGAGACACCCGAAACTG
Organism: Nestor notabilis; assembly: GCF_000696875.1. NCBI lineage: Eukaryota > Metazoa > Chordata > Aves > Psittaciformes > Psittacidae > Nestor > Nestor notabilis. The sequence goes on from NW_009943978.1 coordinate 66,112, forward strand.
TTGCTGGGAAACCCAAATGTTGATGTGGGATGCAAAGCCTGAGGCAGACACAGGGGACTCGCATTTTCCTGATGGAGAAATAAATAATTGGATGAAACCCTCCCACTGAACCAAAAGAGAAAGCCCCAGATCCATGAGCTCTTCTCTACCCCATCCTGCTTTATTCTCTTGCAAATACTTTGGACACGCTCATCCTCCTCCCCTGTAAAAGGCAGGGATGCTGCTTAGACTGGAACTTGGACAGTGACTGGACTGTCTTTTTCTAGTCCATTTTGGATCATTCGTTGCCTGCATGATGCTGTCTAGGACTAGGGCTCTTGGGCACATTATACGAATGTTATGTGGTTGTGTTGCTCCTCTGTTCCTCTCCTTTAGCACAGAGGCAGGAGACTGCAACTAGCAGGGGCAGCGCAGGATTTGTTGTGTTCAGTGATGCTCCAAGCTCAGCTGGCTGCAAGCGATGAGCATGGTCATTCCCACACTGCACCCACAGTGTGGATACAGCATCCCTTGCCTTTCCTTCCAGATGAGCAGCATTACTGGGATTTCAGAGCATGGACAGCCCCTCTCAGAGGAGCATCTCCATCTGTACTGAAGTTTGCAGCTGAACTTCGGTTGTTCCTTTTGTTTGTTTGTTTTAATATGAGCTTGTTAATTACCCTAGAAAAGAAATCTCTGTTTGTTCTTCTAAAAATAATAAATCTTTAAAAGCTTTTGTGCCTGAATAATCTCAATTTGGCGACCCACAAACCATAGGCAGAAGCATGAAAGAAATAATTTTCTTTTTCTCTTAGGAACCAGATGGCTCAGTTCAATCTCTGCGACATCCTCCAAATGAAATTGTGTTGTAGACATTCAACAAGAAACTAATTTCAGGAGTTTCGGAGAACTCGGGAAGGGTGAAGGGACCAAAACCGCAAATTATGTATTTCAACAGGGGACAGGCGAGAAGATGTGGGAGGGAGAAAGAGAAAAATTATAACTCAGAATTTATTCTAAGCTTTTCCTTTTTGCTCTGCAGAGAAATAGCAAAATTTGCATATTTATTCAGTGCTTGCATTTAATAACACATTTTTTGTTGGTCTGTACTTCTTGGCCTGAAGTTAATTGAACAACTCCTTCAAGCTGTTTATGATTCATGTTGTGGCTATTCACCACATACATCAGCTGGCGATGCTGCGCTTCCTGATATGTGACCACAGCAGCGTGAATGTGGAACAGTGTGTTTGCACGTCATGTTTGCAGATGAATAGCTGTATGGCTGGAAATGTGTAGCCTGCAAATATTTGAGTGGCTGAGTGTAAAACTTGGTTTTGCCTGGCCTGTAAACCTCAAGCATTAGGGCTGGTAATGTGAGGAAGAATTAAGTTTGAAGAAAGATGGGAAGATGGAAGAGGATGGCTCAGATCAGTCCTTGGGGACATGCAGCGCTGAAAGCGTGGCTGTACTTGAATGCAGCAGGGGAAGAGTAGGAGGAAATGAATTCTTCCCTGTGAGGGTGCTGAGGCGCTGGCACAGGGTGCCCAGAGAAGCTGTGGCTGCCCCATCCCTGGCAGTGTTCAAGGGCAGGTTGGACACAGGGGCTTGGAGCAACCTGCTCTAGTGGAAGGTGTCCCTGCCCGTGGCAGGGGTTGGAGCTGGAGGAACTTTAAGGTCCCTTCCAACACAAACCAGTCTGGGATTCTATGAGTTTTCAGAGGAAATAAAGGTGCATAGGAAGAGGAGAATGGATTTCAGCCTCATCAGCAGTGGCTGATGTAGCAACTGAGCCCATGGGGTCCTTGGAGTATATGGAGGGGTGCGGGATTCCTGCAGCCTTCCGTCTGGCTGGGCTATCGCTTGCTGCTCACACCAGAGGTGGTTTTACTTCTGTTTGTGGTGGGTGAGGAAGGTGCATGACATCAGCAGAGCCATAGGAAATTGTGGCAGCTCTAAATTGTGGTGACTGTTGCTTTAAGTCACACACATCATATTTTAACAGAGAACAAAACTGCTGTCTGGAGTAGATGAGTGCTGTGGGAACAGCTTGGGTTTAGCCGCTCCAGTAGTGCAGGGCTGGAAAGCAGAAGATGGAAGGAAAAGGCTGGAAAGGCCTCAAGGACTGATACATTTTAAATTTCATAAAGCCACAGCGTTGCATCTCTGGTGCTTATCCACTCATCAGTGGTGGTTTCCATCCTGTTTGTAAGGATGCTTTCAAGCTGCTTGTTAATTATCCTATGCCTCAGTTTCCCCATAATGTTGATTCTCTTTTTAAGAAGTGATTTGGCATCGTCTACCATCATATTACAAGGCACTTGTGAAGATAACAAATATTGCCCTGCCACTGTGGTGTCTCTGGAGGGAAGGGGGTATATATGGAGTAGGAGCATGTTTGATCAGAGAATAAAACAAGCAGTAGAACAGAAAGATGAAGTGTAAAAGAGGGAAATGAAAATGTATTCTTACTTATTCTCTAAACAAATCACTGCATATACTAGCTTTTTTCTTCCCAGGGCAAAAATAAGGTAGAATTAATGTAACAAGATCTGACACGTCAACAAAGAGGTGCAAAGGTTTGCAAAGCTGTGGAAGTAATTGCTTTGACTCTTGCACTGGAGCTTTAGGATAGCTGAAGAGCTGGATGATATTTTTTCTGCCTCTGTCATTGTCTCCTTGTTCCTGTGCATCACCTAACATGAAACATCACCCCTGCAGGCTTTGGAAACCGTAGTAAATTGTCATTTTGCCATTACTGACTTTTGCTTTAACAGCCAGTTTGTATTTCCATAGCCCGCAGCTGCCATCACAGACTTCCCAAAGAAAGGAAGGAGTTTTATCTATTTGCTCCTCAATATCTACATTATTTTATACCCTTTTTGTCCAGATGGAGGGTGGTGCTGGTGATGCATTTGATTCCATGCCAGGAGAGAGAGCTTGTTAAGAGCTTTGTCACTGTCATTGCATTGCTGCAGGCTGGAATCAGAGTTGTGCTTTATTGATTTCCCCCTTTCTCTCCTCCACTAAGGGCTGCCCTTCCAGACCACTTAGTTGGGTAGCCTTTGGAGTAGCCCTTCCAGTCCTTGAACTGCTCTGCTCCATCTTCCAAGTCCATTTGCCTAAAAGGTAGTAATTGTTCCCTATTATTCCCTTCTTGCAGGGGAGGGTGTTGGATAGTTTTGTTAGGTTTTGTGATCAGCGACACCAAAATGCTCCACGCACCTTTTACACTTCTGTCTAAAGCAGGAGTTTACCAGATTTAGCTGTCCATCTGCAACACCCAACACTCCTGAGTTGAATAGCCCTATAATGTGAATCTTAACCTCACAAGAAAGGTCTCTTTGGGTGGAAAATAAAGCTTGAAACCATGGTGCTAGTGCTGGCCTGGAGAGTTAAATCCAGCCCTCATCCCTTGAGTATTGATACTAGTTCAGATCCAAAGTTGTTTTTTTTGTGTGGTCACTAATCATAAGTGCCAGCAGCTTCCATAGCACAGAGGTGTGCCCTTGAGGACCTGGAATAATGTGTCCTGTGGGCACATGAAATGCCATGTCACAGCCTGCTATGATTTGTGAAGAGTCACTACTGTTTGGTCTTGGATTGTGTTGGCTTTTAACAGTAGAGTAACTTGTTCCAGGGGGGAGGGACCTTGCATCTCCTTGTCCCTTCTCTGAGTGTCCCCTCCTCTTCAGAGGGGAGGAAAAGATGGCTTTGCTCTAACAGCCCTTGTGTTCTTTGTAGATGGGGGAAGTATCTGAGTTGCAATCTGTTATTTTTAGCTCTGCCAGGAGGATTAGGTCATTTCAGTTCAATATTACTGATCTCTGTGTGTGTATGTGACATTCAACCTATAGCTGTGGCACATCTCTTGTTGCTGACCTCTGAACAGCCCTGCAGTGTCATGTGTGGCAGAGCTGTCTCTGGATGGATGACTGGCTTTGAGTCTTGGCAGCCAGGGAGGAAAAGTGGAGTGGAAAACCAAATCCTGATGAGCAGGGAAGGGTTACCCGGGGAGATGGTACACTCTACATCTGTGTTTTCTTTCCTGGATAGTCCCAGGAAATGCAGAGGAACAGGAAGCACAAGCATCAGCAAGAAAACCAATGGTCTTAAACTAGTTTTGAACTTCAAAGAAACACCTAGCTAGTGTTTAAGGCAGAATTACAGGCCTTGTTATCCAAGCTCATCAGTGCCATGGGGATGCTTGTCTTGGAGCTGTGGCAGAGTAGTTTGGCTTCTCTTTGCTGTCTATGTCAGTAATGCTAAAGCCAGTGTGGTTCTGATATTTATATTTTTTTAGACATAATATTTTTGCAATGATGCATGAAGCAGAAAGGAAGTTGTTTGTTTTTTTTTTTTTTCCCCTTCCTCCCCTCTGCTCTGATAACCAGCTTTAGCTCTTTTGCATGCTGTCAGCTCAGGAAAAATCATGTTGAGACTTTAAATGGAGCAAATAGGATGAGAGAATCATTAAGAGGGAAAGAAATAAGGGATGTTAAAGCTATTTGAGTTTGGTTTTGGAGTTGCACAGTGGTGATGTCTTATCAGACGAGGTCAGTACTGGATGGGAGATGCTATAGGATCTGGAGGTGGCAGCTGTAGTGATGCTGGTACGGGTACTCATCTCATTAACGTGGGACTGGACTGTTGGTTGCAGGAGCAAGTAGACTTTTCTCCTTAGTCTGAAAAATCCGAGGGAGCCAACTGTAGGGTGAAGACCATTCGCTGGCACTGTTCTGCCTCCCAGTCCCTCCTGAGCTGGTTTAGGGGTAGTCGGACCTCAAACCAAGTCTTGAGAGCTCCATTATTACCAAAGAGAAAAGTAGCCTCTGAGTAGCAAGGATCCAACAGGCAAAGCTCACTCAAAGCTGAAGCATCTAGAAACTGGATGCCTGGAAGAAGCCCTGGGGGATCAGTTAATGCTTGACATAGGAGACACCATGGCTAGCAATGTTTTCAGTTCTCCTGTAACCATTGTGCTACTGTGATCAGGAGTAGCCAGAAATCAGCTGGTCCTCGGCTGAACTGATGGCTCCCAGAAGCACAGTGTACTTGGCATATGTGCGAAGCCACCAATCCAAGTAAGTCAAATCTTCATGCACTATTAGATCGTCAGGCATTGAAACGAACGTGGCTCCTGTCCCAGACCCACTTTTCACTTTGTGTCTGTTCAAGTTTAAGAGGTATTCAGAGTTTCTTTAGCTTTTCATGGGGATCATACCTGTAACTGAACTGAACCTTCATCATTCAGTGCTTAATTGAAAGCCCACAGAAATCAGTGGAGAAACTCTTGCTGACTTTGAGTTGTGATTCATAGTCCAGTGTGTGGTCTGTGTTGTTCCAGAGAGCTTATGAATTTTCAGTCTGGGAGGCTTGCTTTCTTTAATTCAAAAGGATATAGACAACGGAGATGACAGTTCATTCCTCTACCAGTTCATTAACTTGGTTTAATTCACTATCATGTTACTCAGCAAAGCACGTTTGGGCAGCTGAAAGGCCTTATTGGAACAGTGCTTCCTACTCCTTGCCTGTATTGATTGCCCTTTCAACATTGTTGCCGGGGATGGGGAATAGGGTGGTAATGCCATGTGAAATGTCAAGCACACAAATGCTCTATTAGCTTGTACAAGAAAAGGGCAGAATGCACAGAGCACCTTTGCTTAAAGGGTACACTGGAAGTAAAATCCACAATGAAGTAATGGCGAGGCTGTGGTATAGACCTGTAGTGGGTAAGAAGTTCAAAGCTGCTGCTGCTGCAGGTATCTCCTTGGCAGAGCAGGTTTCTTTCAGTGGCTGGATATGCAGCCTTTTGTGATAATGATAATGCCTTTACCCCCTCCTGGGGCATCTGCCCCATCGTGCAGTGTCCATGGAGGTGACATGGAGGTACAGGCTACCAACACAGCACACCCTTTTGGGGGAACAATGTCATTTCTGCAGGGGCTTTTGGGGAGGATGGTAACTGGTAATGAACCATGTTTTAGTGGGAGTGGAAATCATTATGCTCTTGTTTTGTAAGGGTGCCTGGCCCCAGGACAGTCTTTGTGATGGTCACTGACTTGAGCTTTTGGAAACTCTTTTGAGCTTTCATGTTTAACCCTATTTTTGCTCATGTAACACTAGTCTGGTTTTCATTTAACTAAATCTGGTCACCACAAAGAGAAAGCACAAAACTTTAAAATGGACTTAACAATGATTTAAAACAAACTGAAAAGGCTCATTATTTTACTGAGGAGCAGTGGGCCTGGTTAACTTGAAGGCACGAATAATGAGATAGTTTTTCCTTTACAGGTTGCCAGGCTGAATTTAGTCACAATGTAGGAAAAACATGTCCCAAGTAGCAGTTAATCTTCTCTTATTCCCACCTGAAGCCACAATAAATTCTCTGTTGACATCCTGGTTGTTCTGACAATAATTAGGGTGCTACTGACAGCCAGGGAGCTTATCAAGAAGAATAAGCAATAGAGGAAGAGCCTGTGACTGCTTCTGCAATGGTGACTGTATTTACATAGGAAGCCCTAAGGAATAATTGATAGGGGAAGCTGTTGAGCTGATGATGCAATGTAGGGGCCCTTGGTGACCTTTGGAGCTAAACAGCGGTGGCAGAGGAATATGGTTTCTCTGCCTGCAGGCTTCTCTGGAAATGATAAATGAACACCTGTGTGTAGGTTTAAATCCCCATTTCCTAGACCACACTTAGGACTGATGCATTTATTACTCCACCATATATTTATGGTGGTGGAACCCTGGAGGAGCTTATGCATTTAACATCACCCAGAATCTAATCTCTACAGACTGCACTTAAGGTCTGACCATTTTTTAACATCAGTGAGGCAGTGTTGGCGCCTTTCTCAAAGGTTCTTACAATTTTCATTGTAACCAGCAATAGTTTCAGTAAAAAGTCATGCTAAGATTAACTCTCATTTAATTTCTTCCCTGTTTTAACATTCCAGCTATTTGGAGCTTGAGCGTGAGGTCTGGGTGCTTGTGGTTTCTGAACTGGCTGTTTTCTTGGACATGGAACATGAAAGGAGTCTTCTTACGAAGGGTGCACTCCCTTTGCATTGGGTAAAGACATTGCAGGAAAATAGGAAAAAAGCAAAACTGAAAAATGAATGACCATTTCTGAGCGTTTTGGGTGGACGTGCTCTGTTTTCAGCCTGAGAGTGGGCAAATGGCTTACTCCCTGGCACAGATTGGAGGCCTCTGGTTGAAGTTCCTGTATTTGCTACTGTGAAGATGTAACAAAGCTCTTGGATTCAGCTGGCTTTTTATTGTAGCTTTTTAATTTGTGAAGTAAACCTACGACCACTTTGCCCTTTCAATAATTGGGCGCTTTAAGCATTTTGTAGCTCCTTCTTACAGTACAAGCGAGATTCTGTCTTCAGCAAAATACGCATGTGTTGTTTGAGCTAAAATAGCCAGAGAGGGTATGTGACAAAAAAGAGCAATCCTGAATCGCTCCACTGGAGGGAAGTGTTTGACATGCAGTGTCAAAAGCATCAGTGTAATTTTTTCCTTAAATCTATATTTTTCCTTAAAGTACCTATAATGGGAAACTGTGCAGCAAAACCAGCAAGTGATACCCTTTTCTGCAGATTGCTTCAGCAAATCCCATGTCCCTGCTCTCAGCTCAAACACATACCGTAGGCTTCCAGGACTACCTCTCTTTGAGATGCTTAAAGTTTTGGGAGAGTTAAAAAGTCAGAATAGCAGCTTTTGGGGATCAGTTGCTTTTTGGAGCTGACTGAATTACTGTCATCATCTCTTTTGACCAAGACCTTCGACATTTGATTGAGTCTATGATATATGGAAATCTTGGTTATGTGTCCTAATGACAACATGATCACTTTTAGAGACTGAAGGGACACTTTTCAGTTCTTGCTTGTAATTGTTCACTGACTATCAAAGAGGTCCTGTTCCCAGATGTTTTCTCAAGCTGTTTTAGATGGTACTAACGTTACTATTATGAAAAAGCCTGAATTGGGGGGTAGGGGGAGTAGTGAAAACAGTAGCCCTGGAGAGTGAGCATGTGCTGGGTGACAAATGACAGACTGTGGTTCTAGGGTCGTGGTGCTGCCTGAAGCCTCTCCGGAATGAAACCTGTGATTTCCAGGGGGTTCCAGTCCCAGCACTGTGTGCAGAGGTGAAACATGAACCTTCCACCAGAAGGTGTTGGATTCATGAATGCTAATGTAAGGTCAAACTGAGCCCAGGCTCAGTTAGCGCATCCTGTGCTGTCAGGAGACGTGAGTACACTAGTGGTCACTGTTACGCTGAAGAAGCACTAGCTGTATGAAGAATACTAAGACAGGTCTAGTAGGGAGGTTGCTTGGTTGGGTTTTGAGGGATGTTGGTTTAATTCTGTCCTTTTTCACAAGTTCCTTCTGACCTTGGGTAAATGACCAAAGGAAGCCTCAGCCCCATTTGAGATTTTGCATCTAGAGGTGATTCCTGGCTGAGTCTAGATCATACAGCCCACAGGAAAGCAAGATGTGGGAACATGTGGGGCTGAATCTAGGTCTTAGCCTCTGTGTTTCAATTACTTGTCTGCAACATAAGGATGGCAGCTTATAGCACTCCCTTGGGAATACTGTGAGGAGGTAGTGAGGATGGTGAGTGAGAGAGGTGATGCTGCAGAGAACTGAGTTAGTAGGGGTGAGCTGTAAGAATGAATTAAGACACAGGTTAAAAATTTGGGACACGTATTAAAGCAGACATTTGCTTGTAGATTCTCTCTTCTGTGCTCTGTGAGCAGACAGACCAGCTCCTTCTTGCTCATAACTGCAGAATTATCTCCTCCAGTCACTGCACATGGAGTGACTCAGTGGTAATTTCTGATTCTGAGGCAGGAAAGTGCTGGAGATGCTTTTAGCACTGGGTGAGCAATCGGCACCATGCAGGCTGCTGTGGTGTCTCGGGCTGGGAGCACATCTCATCTCCTGTCCTGTACAAGCTCCAGCAACTTTTTCTTCTTCGTGCCCTTCCTTTTGTCATTTAAAAATCCTAATGAAGAGGACCAAGGGTGTAAATGCATCCAATCTCTTTTAATAGCCCTCCCTTTCCACCTGGACTAAGTCTAGATGCTTTACCTCAGTGGGTGTGCTTTGCATGGCTTTCTAGGGTGCTTTAAAATACATGATAGGATGGCACTGCGATAGATCATGATAGTGCTCTGATCTCAGCAGTTTCTGCTCTGCTGTGGCATGAACTTATGCCTGTCTCCTGTCTACAATGAGACTGACTCTGCTCTTTGGTGGGTGCCTGGTGGTTTAAGTAATGAAGGTGCCATAAAGTTCTTTTGTATAGTGAAAAAGTACTGGGTCTGGGCAAATTCTGTTATTACAGCACATAAATGGTGCTTTAATTTATCTGTAAGAACAATAGCTTAGATAAATCTGGACTCTTTGCAGAGGGCAAACAGTTAAATGTGGCTGAGATTGTGCTTGTAAGGATAGGAGGTTTTACTGCAAGCATTGTGTGGCTGCAAGGCTCAGTGCTCCCCAAGCTTTAAGGTGGTGGAAGAAGTTGCAGTTTGGGATGACTTTTTCTGGCCATCCTGGCTATATGCCACGTAAGACAGAGTCTAGAGATGATTCCACACGTTTAATGAGAGGTTGATGTGGTGATTGTGGACACGTGTGCCTGTTCTTGGTGTTGGGTTATCCTGAGGTCTGGCTTTTGGTAACTGGGGAACTCTGAGGAGCAAAAAGCTCTGGCAGAGCTTCTCTGAGGGAAACCTGATTGCCTTTGTGTTGGCTACCACGGAGCATTAATATATGGGAAACATGCTTGTTCAGCCAGTGAGCAAGAAGCAATTTGCCCTTTCCTCCCTGAACTGTGATGTTTTCAAGGTAGGGCTGATCCACAAAACCCTGAGGATAAAATCTTGCTTTAGTTTTCACCCTGCAGGAGCAGCAAGGGTAAAATTCAGCTCTATGCTGAGCAATGCAAGCCTGAACAAACCTCCCATATGACTTCAATGCCCTGATGTTCCAGAGCTCTGGGATGCTGGGAGTAACCTCAGGAGCGATGCAAGTGTGCCCGAGCAGCACTTCAGCTCCCTGCATGTTTGCAGATGTTGCCTGTGCCCTGGGAACCAGCAGAGGGACGTTTTGTGTGCTCTGCTCTTCGCAAGGGGCTGATTTGGCTCATTTTTGTTTCTTGAAGTGGGAAGCCTTTCATCTTTCTAGCAGTGACTCAAATAAAGCTTGAGTCACCAGGAGAGAACTCTTTACCATCTGATACCTCCTCTGTAATCTGGGAAGAATAATTTGGTAAGTGTTGGTTTAGTCCCTATTGGGACAGATGTCTGCATCACAAAAAAAGTCCATTTGCCATTTGAATGGAGAGGTGAAATGGACTGTGAAGACTGCTCTCCTGTCAGCTCTAGAGGCAAGGATGTCTTGTGATTGCAGGGTATCAAATGTAAGGCACCTTGATAGGACAGAGGGGAAAGATTACATTGCTGGGGCACAGTCTGCAGCTGCTTTGTGGCCAAAATGCTTTTTTCTTTGCTGAAAGTAACCAGAGTATGCATAGAATACGTGGATGCATTTGTGTAAGTCTGTGCTGAGCCACACACCTGTGCACACGTGTATCTACAAAGTGTGCACAGTGCATACGAGGAGAAGAGAAATAAGGGTGAGTAAGCTCCAAATGTTGACAGATGACAAGAAAAATCCCATTCAGTCAAAACATCTGAGGAACCTCCGGGAACCCAACAGCTTGACTTTCAGCCTTTAAATGCTCATGGTGACCTGAATAATATCATCATGCAGACCTGTCTCCCTCTTTATTCCCCCTTTTTACAGGCTTTTATTTGCCTGCCTTATTTTCATGGCCACCTCACAGCTCAAATCATTTTACAAGACTGCCCTGCTTAATCTGACGCTCTGTGCCATGTGTATCTTGTTGATTACAGACCATCTTAAGATGCCATTATGAGTGACTCCTTGCATGCCCTCCTGTCAGCAGCTTTTCCCTTCCTTAAGCCTCTTGAATGTCTTTGCTCAGGGGATTATAAGCCTTTCAATAAATACAGTGTGATTACTGAATTAGTGTAAACTTTGCTCTGGGATTGTCAGTCACTTACTATTTGGAAGGCAAAGGCAATCAAAGGCACCTGTAGGTGATCTTTGCCAATGTTTGATGGAGGCCAGAAAAGTAGCACAAAGATGTCTCTATTTCCGTGTAAGTCACGTCAGGAGATGATGTTCAATGAGAGTTTGGTCTTGGTTGATGTCCTCTTTCATGCTCCAGCTGGTGAAAACCTCTTTGAACATGGAGGTAAATGGTGTGACTGCTGTCTTTCAGCAGCAACCATGCGGAAGTAGATGAGATGCATCTGAGTGGGCATTTATCCCATTCCTTTTAGACCATGCTGAACAAATCTCTGATTTCTCCCTGCATCAGTTCTTGTTTTGGGTACAGTGGTGTGAGAGGACATATTCCAAAGAGTTCCATGTCTGACTTGCACTCTTAAGATGATGGAGTTGCTTTGAAAGACTGTAACCCCACTTTAAGATAAGACTTATGTGGGGCTGCCTGAGCAGGTCAGAAGTGCTGCGTTTGACACCAAAGGTTTATGTCTCACTTTATTGTACAGGCTATTATTAGAGGACATCACATTAATTGCTTGTTCAGATCTAATGTTACATGTTTTAGATGATATTTTGAAAACAGCGAAGTGGGTTAGGCAACAAGTCCCATTGATTCTTTGTGCACCCTGTATTCCTGGAGTGGTTGGATGCTTTTGAGAAATCTCTTAAGAGCACTAGGAGAAAAAGAAGCAGCAGGTAGGGAATTGCAAAGCAAGCACTCCGCGTATCTGAATGAGCAGCTGCTCTCAGCCTGCTTTTGGCAGAGTACCTACAGGTAACAGCTAATGGCACAGGAGGCATGGGCTGAGGAATGCACTTTTCTTCTTGCTGGAAATCAAAAGCTGATTGCTTCCCTCTCCTGCAAACTGTCTTGAAAATGAGTTTGATTTGATTTGAGTCAGCTTTCTGAAAACCAATCTTGGTTTCAGGCTGCAGAGGGGAGATGTTTATGGACTTGGACAAGCTCCAGAAAACGGTTGTGAAGGGTCAGGCTGTGGCAAGTGTGACCCAGCTTGACTCTGTGTGTGTGCATGAACTCGGGGTTGTCTGTGTGCTACAGGAGCATGTCCTGGAGGGCTGTAAGGGGGCCCCAAAGACTCATCATCTCTGCAGACCCAAATTCCGGTGGTGCCTCAAAGGACTCATGTTTGCATCTGTTGTGGCCCAAGCAGTTTGTGTATAAAGCAGGCTGCAGCAGATCTGGTTAATCCCTAGAGGAGACACCAAGGATGAACAACCCAGGAACAGCATGGATGCAAGTGAGCTTGCAGCTATTGGAGGCACTGAAACTGCAGATGTGTCGAAATACTGGTGTGTGCTTTTCCTTTCATGTCAGTGATCCTGGTATGGACAAGCCTTCAGGTGTGTTGACTTACTGACTATTACTGTGATGTTAGTGGTATTCTGCTTAGAGCCTGTATGCAGAGAAATGTTTGCTTAGGGATGACAGTTATTTTTATGCCTCAGGCACTGACTTGATAAAAACAATTAGTGCAACAAGTACCATTCTGATAGATACTAGTGTTTTGGGAAAGATAATAGGATTTTTTGGAGTGGGAATCCTTAGTATTTAGGAGGTCACTGTTTAAGAATGGGTTTGGAAAACTAGAATGGAAAATGTTTCAAAGAAATACACACCCCCCTGCAAGCGAAAACTCCTGAAGCTTCACTATAGAATCATAGAATGGTTTGGGTTGGAAAGGGCCTTAAGATCATCTAGTTCCAACCCCCCTGCCATGAGCAGGGACACCACACACTAAACTATGTCACCCAAGGCTCTGTCCAGCCTGGCCTTGAACACTGCCAGGGTTGGAGCATTCACAACTTCCTTGGGCATCCTATTCCAGTGCCTCACTGGTGGGTAACGAGGAAAAAGGGGCATGGGTGAAGCTGAGTTCTCCTGTTTTGAGCAGATTTCTTGCTGCTCCTTAGCTGGGTGTTGGCATTGTGCTTTCCACTCACAGCTTTTGGTGGTGGTAAATCATGTGTCTCCATCAATTATGGATTGGGTTCCCTCTCCCCCCCATTCTTTTGCTGGCTGGCTTTTGGGATGATCATGGGAGGTCAGGCCAGACAGTAGGACAGCTGTGGGTGGAGGGTGTCTGGATGGTGTTTCCTGCAGTGAGGACAAGTGAGGTCTTCAGATCCCACAGCAGACACTAGCTCGTTCCTGGAAATGGCAATTATTTGGCAGACATGTGACTATGATTAAATCTCTCAGCTGTGTTACACGTGTAAGTGCAATGCAAATGCAGTTTTCCAGGCATGCTCTGAGTATCGTAATGACTTTTGTTAATGTAGCAAATACTTTCTATTGTTTAATACTTTCAGGTGGTGTTTTGCTTCCTGTTCTACATCTTATGGCATTTCACTGCTCTGTTAAATTGCCTGTGGACTTTTCCGGGTGCATGTTAATAGCAGACGAATGTGTCTCATGAATGGGTTTCCATAGCTGCAAACAGCAACTGAGATGAGCAGAACTCCATTTGCCTGCACACCTGCAGTGGCTGCAGCCATGGCCATGTCATGTGCAAGTACAAATGCACCCTTGGTTTTAGATCAAGATACGGGGAGGCAAGAACTCCCCCCCCATGCAAACTGATTGAGTACAGTGTGGCCCTTTGAAGTCCTGCCTGCTGTACAAACAAGAGGGGTTTAATGTCCCATGTGTGATTTGGTGGGAGGTGGCCGGTGCTTCTCTCTGCAGAATTCCTTAGAGGGGTTTTTACCATGGTGCTGCAGGTTACGTCCTGTATCTACAGGAGGCTGGTTTTGCATCAAACACTAGTAATTGAGTCTGTTTATAGGTTGTTTTATCCTCTCCTCCCATACAGAGGAGACTTTTTACAAGCTGCATATAACTTGCCTTGTCCCTCCTTCCTGTGTCTCTACCCTTTGCTCTTGTTTTTTCACAGTACATAGGCTAAATCTGTTGAGTGAAGCTTCTCCTGTAGTTGAAGGGAACAGCAGCACACCTTTGCATAACAAAAGGCAACCCTGCTGTGGCAGAAAGACAGCAGGTTTGAGAGAACTCCACTTGATAGTTCTTTTTCAAGATCATCTGATGAGACAGTGCAGTTCAGGTGTTCCCATAAAGCAGAGTTCAGTGGCATCCAGCTTGGGCTGTCCACGGAGCAGTGGGCTGTCCCCGGAGCAGGAATTAGATTTAATGCACGGCTGAGACACACTGATTTACTTTTTCAATTATTGCTTAAGGTCAATATTGCAATGAAATAAGCTGCAGCATAACTAAGGTAGGATATGGAGGTGGAATTGATGGTCTAGCTCTGCCCTTCCATGCTTTAAGCAGACTTAATGGGAACTATGTGTGCTTAGCACCTGGGAAAAATCAAAAGCCATCTGCTAAGTGTTTGTGGTAGCAGATTTTTCCTTCTGTCCAGGTAACTCAGAGCTGGACTGGGAGTCAGGAAAATAGATCCCAATCAGAAACTAACTACAAAGAAACTCCAGTGCAACTCTGTTCCACCAGCACACTGTTTCTGGTCATCTTTGGTTAAGCGAGCCCTGGTCACCAGTTAGGCTTGAGGAGCTGATTTGGCACCTGGCTTTAATTTTTGATGTCCTTTGTTCATTAGTTCAGTAATAAGAGAAATAAATTGAAAGATCTGGGCCCTGTGCTCTCTGTTTGGCCCTTGAGTTTCTAAAAGCTTTGATTGAACTGATGGGCTGATGTTTTGGTAATTGTTGCTTGTGGGGAACGAGGTAGAAATTGTAGAACATGGACTGGGAGAATTGAAATTAACACATTTCATGTGGAGGGGAATATGACAACTCTGATTTCTGCTTTCTTACTGTCAGTGAACTGATTACAGTATTTTTGCTTTTATCCTCCCTTGGCATCTGTCTCCTGGGTGTAGCAGGTACAACACTTACTATCTGTGGGTATTGTACGTGGCACTTGGCAGGGGGAAAGCAGCTCCTGCCTTGCAAATAATCAAGAGGCACAGTCCAGAAATGGGATGCTGAAGGGCCATTGTGCAGCTTTAAATTACATGCTGCAGCATCCTGGCGTAACCAACCTGTTGGTTCACACGCTCCTGAGTTGTTCCTTGAGTTCTTTTGCCTACCTGTTAGTTTGCAGCATAATCTGTTCCAGAGCGTTCCCATTTCAGCGAGTGGTTTGCAGAGTCAGCACACAGTTAACGTGTTTCAATCTTTGCAGGCAATTAAAGAGGTGAAAGTAGGCTGAGTTCAAGGGAGGACAGGAGCAGCAGTGCTCTGCCTCACTTGAAAGGCTGCTTAGTCTTTTAGTGCTGCTGATTTCTGGATAATGATGGATGCTTTCTGCTGCAAGGTGAGGAGGAAGAGGAGAAAAAGAGATCATTAGCTGTGCAGGGGGCCAGTGTGCTGCTGCAAGGAGCTAGAGACCAAGATATTCACATTCAGCTGTCTGAAATGAAAGATCTGGAATAGAAAGAGGAAAATCTGAGCTGAACCATCACCATGATTTATGTGTAGCCCAGCAAGTGCTTTTGCACTGTGGTAGTTGAATTCTTTCTGTTTTCTTTACAACTTGAATGTAATTGCTTTCTCAGTTCTCTGTCCCCACCAACAAGCTGAAATGCTTTAAAGACAGTGCTGAAGAAACACTAAGTGTCACTAGCCAGAAACTGGGAGAGATTTAAGAGGAAATGGTATGTGAAGCTGAGCAGAGCAATGAGCAGTTAAGGCTGTGTTTTCCTGAGGGCTGCTGGACCTCCACTGCCTGCTTGGGAAATGCATTTGGGAATGAACCACCTGCGTGCTACAAGGTCCAGATTTTTACATCCATAATAAGGTTTAAATGAAAGCATCCCAATGTTTTATTCTGTCCTGTGTTAATGAACAAGGTCTTTCTTATAAAAGTGCAGTTTTAGGAATGGTGCCCTGGTGATGTTAGTGTTTGCTGGCATGGTCATGGCAGGTGTGCTCTCCACCCAGGAAAG
>NW_009943978.1:82169-97632 GCF_000696875.1 Nestor notabilis
TAATGTTTGAAGGGAGCAGATAGATTGTGTTTGCTTTTCTTTATGTGCTTTTTGATGTTTTTCCTTAGTAATGGATAAGACATCTATATCCAGTAGGTGATGTCTGCCTTTTTATGCATTCCTCGAGTGGAACGCTGCTGCTATAAGCACATCCAAAATGAAAATTTCCAGTTAAATTTGGAATTTGCCTCCAGTTCGTAGCTGTATAATCTTTCAGACATGTCAGGTCTAGTTTGCAGATGGCAAATGAGAAGCTCTGGGCATCCCCCATGTCCATAGCAAATAGGACAAGAAGGAACAGGCTGAAAATAGCAGCTGGGGAAGTGAAGATTAGGAGGAAGTTCTAGGGATAGGAAAAAACCCAAAGCTTTGTCAGTAGAGGTAGCTGGTTTCTTTACCCGTGTGGCAGCCAGGGCAGGTTCACAAGTGGCTGGGCATCCAACCTCCAGGAAGACAGGCAAAGGACAGATCTTTTTCTGGTGTTCCTGGTTAAGGTGGTGTCCCCACATCCCCAGCAGACTTGTTCCTAAAAATGCCCTGTATGGCCTGAGGTCAGAGAGGGAGGAGAATAAACTTGTGCCAGTTTCCAACATCAATTATTCAGCATGCACAGGGCTAAGCAACTGTCCCTGCCAACTTCTGAGAGGTCCCTTTTCACACAGAGGCAGCTAAGGGCTAATTAAGTTTGTGCCCTCCAAGGCTTGGATTTATGAGCTGTTTAATGATAGAGAGGAGTAAATAAAATTTAACACCATTCTCCCTCCTTCTCTCTCCCCCCCCTCCCCCCTTCAGTAGGAGGACAAATGAAACAATTTTCCAGTGTTTTTTTAAGATGAATGCAAGTAAATCAAGCAAGAGTTTGATCCCATCCTTCTGGCTTCAGTATGGAGGTGTCTCTGAGGATTTACTCCAGTTGTTCCCTCCTGGGACAGAGGAACAGGGTGCTGTGATGAGGATGGGCTTTGCCCTGTGTTATACCCTCCGGGACAGCAATTCTAGTAAAGGTGTATTTAAATGTTGGCAGCAGAGCATGCATTAGAACCATTCTATGAAGCTCTGACCTTGCAGCTTCTGAAAAGAGGGAGATGTGGAACAGCACCAACATGTACAGAAGAGGTTCACAGGAACCATGGGCACGGTGCCACACTCTTTGGACTAAGTCCAGGCTATTTTCCCCTAAAACTTCCTTTTCACAGTATATTGCATAATGTTTATGTCTTATGATTGCTTGGAAGGATGCAAGTTAAACCTTAATAAGTTTCTGTCCAAGAGGCATTGTGGAAACAAGTGCAATTCCCCCTCTTTGCTCTCCTCCCCACGCTCTGGCTCCTGTCAGAGCACTCACATAATCGTATGTGGCTGAATAAACAAAATGGCCCAATGTGAATGTGGTACAAACAGAGCAGAAATGGCCAATGACATGGGTTGTAATTTCTTTGTTTAACAACTGCTCTTGGGGGATTGATTTTGCTCACAAAAGGGATACGGTGTCACTCTTGTGCCTGTTCTGTGCTGGTAGTAGTGTGGATGCTGAAGGACCAAAGCGATGGGATCATAGGACTCAGTTGGCCATGGAGCTCTTCTGCCAGCTGGGGTTTTGTGTTAGCATTGCTGTCTGCTTTCCCTGGGACTGTGTTTGCCATGGGCTTCTTCCCAGCTGGGCAAAGTCTCCTTCGGCTGCATGGAATTTCCAGGATGTTTCTGTGATGTTTGCTGCCAGAAGGACAAAGAGGAGCCTGTGAAGTAGCAGCTGCCGTGTGAGAGCTGTGGTAGATCACATAGAAAGGTATTTATTCATTCTCTTTGCAGCTTTATCATGATTTCATGGTTCTGGATAGGGCAGCAGGAAAGCTGAAGGGAACCTGTCAGTTGCAGTGTTTGCTGAAGGGCAATCAGGAGCAACAGAGAAAGTGAAGAAGATGATAAAGCAACATAATCAGCTGGGTTTCAGTGGGACTTTTTGTGCCTTCATGCCCTCTCACCTTGTTGTTGCTGTTATTCCATCCAGCGGGGTCAATGTCTGGCCAAGGACCTTCATGTAGCTTCCTCAAATTCCCACTCTGGAGCAGCCCATCCCTCTGGGCAAGTTTTGGCAGCTCAGGAGATGGTGTCTGTGCTGTCAGCCACTGCTTTTACCCTGTTGTAGAGAGAATCTCTTACTAGTTAATTATTCTTGATTTACTTCACTGTTGGCAACCAACTCTAATATTCCAGTTGGCAAGAACTGTTCTTGGAAAGCTGCACCTGGAGATTATGGAAAATCCTGGGATTTTGGGTCCTAGGAAAACTGAAGTGAACTCTGAGTGTATTGTAGATGTAGCCATTGCTGGCTCCCTGCATGCTCACAGTGTGAAATGGAGGCTCACAGCTAGAAACACTAATTATTATAGCTGGATCACGTGTGGAGGGGCATCAGATCTGAATGAGGCTTGATACCTTCATTTTGCCCTTAACTTCTCACCTTGAAAAGTACCTAATGAAGCAGCTTGCTTTCTGCTGCTCTGTGTGCATTTCATAATGCTTGTGTGCATTTCGAATTCTTCAGGGGAGAAAGGAGCCCAGGAGGCTAAACCTCATTGTTTTTGGTGACTTGGGTAACAGCTAAATGTGTTGAATGAGCAATAAAGAAATAGAGAATTTGCTTAACTATATAAAGATATAAATCCCTTTGCACCCCACTGTAAAATGGTTCTGTATTGCACGGGTTCCTCTTTGCATTGCATAGCTGTGGGGAACACATTTATTATGCTGTCAGGATGAGTGATACCCTGTTTTGGTAGGAACAACAGGAGTTATTCATTACTTCAGGAGCTCTTTTCAAGCTGACAAGGTGGTAGCCTGCACTCGCAATAGCATCACTTAAAGCTGGAAATACCCTCCTTGTGTATCAGAAGAGCTTGGACGCTTCAAGAGCTGCTTCTTGCTGATTAGGGATTGGCACTGTCTGCGGGGTGAGCGCCTTGATGTCCATCCCACAGGTCACTGCAGGAGGTGGTGAAGAAATGGATGGTTTTAAAGGGTTATTGCTGTGTTTGCGACCTCACCACAAAGCCTGATTTAAAGGCAGTAAAGGACCACTAACGGCCAACTGCCAAGGTGAGCATCTCCAGAGAGGACGCCTTGAACCACGGAGTGGGGGGAGCTCAGCATCCCAGAGCCTCAGCTCGGGGCTGAGCTGTGGGAGGCTGTTGGTGAGCTAAAGGATGCCAGGGAAGTGAGGGAGAGCTGGCCTGCCTGCTCCAGGGCCAGACCGTGCAGGGGGGCCACAGGCGTCCATCACTGCTCACACAGGACAGAAGGAGGCATTAACCCAGGAAACTGGGAACGAGTAACAAAAAACACCAACAAAAAAAGGAGGAATTGGACAATTAGCAGTAAGGGGATTCCTCCTAAATCCACACCCAGAACCGCTTCACAGTTCTGCAGGGGGCTAATGATGAATTACCCAGCACATCAAATGAACATCCTGCTGATGCACCGGTAAAGAGGATCACTACTGGTGCCTCCAGGAAACGGCAGCGGGTCACAGTAGTAGGGGACTCGACTTTGAAAGGCACAGAGGCACCGTCTGTTGGCCTGACCTGGTCTCGAGGGAGGTGTGTTGCCTGAAAGGGGCTCAGATCAGGGATGTTGCTGAGAGGCTGCCTGGGCAGCCTTGGTTGTAGCGACCATGAGATGGTTGAGTTTGAGATCCTCAGGCCAGTGAGAAGAGCACGCAGCGAGCTCACTGCCCTGGACTGCAAGAGAGCAGACTTTGGCCTCTTCAGGAACCTGCTCAGTAAGGTTCCATGGGATATAGCCCTAGAGGGCAGGGGGGCCCAAGACTGCTGGTTGATATTCAAGGATCACCTGCTACAGGCTCAGGAGTGTTGCATCCTGACTAGAAGGAAGTGCGGCAGGAGGGCCAGGAGACCTCCATGGATGGATAAGGAGCTGCTGAGGAAACTTAGAGGGGAAAAAAGAAGCTTTCAGAAGGTGGAAGCGAGGACAGGAGCCTGGGAAGATTACAGGAACGTTGTCTGGGGAGCCAGGGACCAGGTCAGGAAAGCAAAGGCCCAGTTAGAATTAAATCTGGCAAGAGACGTCAAAAGTAACAGGAAAGGCTTCTATAGGTACACAGCAAATAAAAGACAGACTAGGGGCAATGTGGGCCCTCTTCGGAAGCCATTGGGAGAACTGTCTACCCTGGATTTGGAGAAGGCTGAAGTTATTCATGACTTCTTTGCCTCAGTCTTCACTAGCAAATGCTCAGACCACACCACCCAAGTCTTAGGGGTTGAAACTAGATGATCTTAAGGTCCTTTCCAGCCCTAACTATTCTATGATTCTATGATTTGTATTAGTGATTTATGAACTTAGGTGGGATGGAATGGCAGAGGGCTGCAGGCACCAAAGTTACTGTCAAGTCTGTGACATGTTCTATCCTCTGGGTATATAAGTGAAAAGTTGTACTTGAGGATCTTGCCAATAATTATAGATGGGATAAGGACTTTTGGATGTCAGTGATGCCTCTCAAAGGCTTCCCTGCACTGTAGACCTGTCAGAGGATAGAGACATCTGTGCAAGGGGGTGTTGTGCAACAGTAGTGCCAACCAAGGAGTGGAAGTGGAGCTGCTGGAGAGGCAGTGAGAAAGCACCTTATCCTCAGTTGTGCTAATTAGTCCCTTGCTTGCAAGAACACCAAAGTAATAAATAATGAATTAGCTCCTATCAATATTCTGGACATGTAGTTGCTGGAACCCCCAGGTAGCTTTTCCTGGCTGTGGTGTTGATGCATAAATGCTTCACGAGCATCTTCTTCATGTTTGCCTTTGCCTGGGACAACAATCCTTATGGGTGGCATAGTCCTGAATTAGAGGCATATGGTGTGTCTCAATGTCTTTCCCCTCACTGATGTTCTGCACTGCCTCATGTGTCTCTCTGTTTATTATTACCTTTAATGCTAGGGAAATACTCTGAATTATGCTTTTGAGGCTGTTTTCTTACATGCAAAAGCAAAATTGAGTTATCTTTGACTCTTCTTCCACCTTTCATTTTCTAGTACTGAAATATTCCCCTGAATTAATTCTCTTCAGCCAGACTTGCTGTCCCCAGTGCCTCAGAATATGAGTTTAGATGTTGAACTATTATTTTCTTTATAAATAATACATTTGGAGTCCTTGATGTGAATTATGCTTCCCTCGCCTTTAAGCTACAGTCAGTTTGTTTTCCGAGCTTTTTTTCCTTGGTAATTGTGAAGTTTCAAAAATGAAAACAGATTCTCACATAATTACTTGCCTTCAGGAATTGCAGATTTAAAAGAAACACCAAATGTTGTGAAACTGAGTAAAATCTGAAGGTTTGGATACTCTGGGGATACCCTCAGACTTTTAATTTGACAGGTTAAGCGCTGACAGGCTCCGAGTGGTGCGTTTCATCAAGGAGTGAATTTCAAGAGGCTTGTAGGGAATTTTGTTTTCCAAAATTGAGCACTGACGCTTGCAAATGTAAGCTCTCACATGGGAAAAGCATGTCCAGTCAGCAACAGAGAGAAGCAAAGCTGGGTTGGGAAGTGACCTGTGAATTGGCTCCGAGCTGGCCTGCGTGGTCTGAATGTTGAGTTGTTGTTCCTTGCAGTTGTTTTTACTTGTGGGGGAAAGTGTGGTTCCATCTTAGTCGATGTCAGAATCCCTTCAGGCATCACTGCAGCACAAATGTCAGTCTTGTCTGTCCCCTCTGTGTTCCTTATGTAAATAGTGTGCAAGTTTGTGGTCGGGAACTGTTTTCCTTGGCCTTGAACAAAAACCAAAGACACCTTCTCAGCGGCTTTGTAAAATCAGTTTGTTTTTTCTCACCCCTAGGAAACGAGATTCAATCAAGGGTTTCAATAGGCAGGACCTAACTACAGAGGCTGTGTTGATAGTTTCCCCTCTCCTTGTTTGCTTTCAGTTGCCTGGCGTTAGGTCATTTGTCAGCATCTGCTGCCTTCATTGCATCTGACATGACGTTTCTCATGTACTATCAGAGGTGGCAATGGCTGTACTAAGAGCAGACTAGTAGCCTTGCTGTGTTTGAGCTGAGCATTTAGCATGTGACCAGATTTTAGATGGGTTGCATTAGCCAGCAGTTTAGTTTGTGGCAGATGTACAAGAAAAGACTTTTTCTTCTTCTTTTCTCCTCCCAGTGATGGCTGAGCTTCAAACTGTTTTGCCAAAGGCAGAAAAGCACCTAGATGTGTGGGTTCACCTGCAAGTGTTTGTCTGAGTCCTTTTGGTTTGCTTGTCGAAATGATTTTGCAGTAAATAAGTACTCCGACTATGAGAAAATACTGGCTATTAAACCACTCTTGAATCTAGCAGAGAAACACGTAACAGGAACTAATGGCTCAGCAATGGAGTCAGATGAATCTACAGCAAAAGGGTGATGAATTAAAGAGTAATTTTAAATAGTCATTGAGACTAAGGAGGTAAAGAATAGAGTGGAGTCACCATTTCTCAACAGCTTCAGGTCATGACTGAATGCCTTTCTGAAAGATGTTTTTCAGGAAATTATGTGCTGCTGAGCTCAATATAAAGATAACTGGGCAAGAAGTAATGGTCTGTGTGAGGAGAGAGTTGTCACAGTTATCAAATGGTGCCTCCTGGCCTTAGCTGTTATGAATGGAAGCAGTTGAGGACTTGCTACATGGTGGCGTGTAATGTTTCCAGGACTTCTGCATGGGCTGGAAGTACAGGTCTAAGTTAGCTCTGAAGAGAGGGTGATTTTTTCACATTCAACATTTCCATTTGACTTTTTCTTCTTTTTATCTCTAATTCCTTAGTCAGATTTTGGGGGTACGCTATGACACGTGAGGAGGAATGCTTCAACTGTTCCTTAATAGTTACACATATCTTTTCTGCCAATAGCACAGTAATATCTTTCGTTTAGTGCTTAAAATTAAATACTGGAGCCAGAGCTAATCTGAGTTGTGAATTAAACCTGATGAGCCTGGACTAATCACTTCTGCTGATGTCTCACTTGTAATAAAAAGTATATCACAATTTATGACTACTTTGTAATTTGATGACACTTTCTTGAGATCCTTTGTTTTATAAAGACTTATTTTTACTATTTTATTTCATATTATAAAGCTTTGTTGCTTTGCTTTGAGATCCTTTAAAGAAGAGCCGTATAGATAGAAAGCACCACAAAGGGGAAATCCCTTGCATGGTGAAACAGTCTTACCTGCCACAGCATGTGGTATTTATCCTTGGGGATGTTTCAATGGAAGGATGCAGTCAAACTAGAAGAATATTAGATGTTTGACTAGTACCTGTATTTTACACTCACAGATTCCATTGCTATTCGAAGAAGGACTCTTAATTGTACCCTTGCATAGGAGAGTTGCAAATACCCCTCTCTGGTGCCAAGTACCCTACTGACTGCATCACTAAGGTGGAGATGAGCCCTTTTGTAGGCTGTAGAGGATCTCTTGCCACTTCTGGAGGGTACCACCCCCAAACTGTTTCACATTTAATTTTAAAGTGGAACGCTGAAGTCTCTCTCTCTCCTCCTGAGACCCATCACATTGAACTCCTGTATCTTTTTCACTGAGATGCTCCCTTGAGGAACCTCCCTGTCAAGCTATCAAATCACTGCAGAGATACTGGCTTTGCTTGCTGTAGTAATCCCTTCTGCCAATTTTTGGGATACACCTGGATCTGAACATTGTCAGAAAGGACAGTGATACAGATTAGTGGAAACTGCTTCTGACAGGGCAGCAGGTGTTGCTCAATATAATCTCCTGCATGGAAGTCAATTGCTGCCTATAGAAAATGGTGAGACAGTGGTTGCTGGTGGAGTCTAGTGCTGTCCTCCTATCCCAGACATCTATGCAAGTACAGATCCCTCTCACAGCCTTGCAGAGCAGATGTTAATTGAGGTAGATATATGAATATATGCTGGGAAGAATGACCAGGACTGAAGGTAGAGATGCAGAGGAATAGCTTCCATATAGGTTTGTCCAGTTTTAATCTTTTTTGTTTTTTCTCATGCAGTGATGTGTAGCTGCTGTATAAGAAGGGGTGAGCTAGGTGAATCTTGAATCTGGTCTCCTGTGTATTGACCTGCTACACCAACGTAATCATTTCTGTTGATAAATTGGTAGCACAGGAACAGTGAAACTCCTCATCCTTTAGGAGCAAATAATCAGTTTTCTCTTCCCTGTGTGTGGTATTGGCTGGCTGTCACATCATACTTCATTGCTCCTGGTTAGGCCTGTGTCTTAGTGGATTTTGTCTTATGAGACTTGTCATTGAGATACTGCGGTGATGGAAATAATACAAGTCCTTCAGGCAGGTCCAGCAGTTCACCTGGAGAATTATAATACTGAACAAAGCAAGAAATTCTGTGTCTGAAAAAGGAAATTGTGAGAAATTTGGAGGTCCAAAGCCTTGTGGACGCGTGCGCCCAGGGTTTGATTTTTCTCCTGTCTCCTGTGTACACTTTGATGTAGGATTGTGTGATCAAGACATACCTTCCCACCAATTATATATGCACAGAGCAATGTAACTCAGCCTCTGAGTGAGGTATTTAAACCAGTGGGATCCTAGTGCTGTATAAATAATTGCAGTATTGCAAGCATTGCCTGCTGACTGTATGGCACAACCACACTATTTGTATGAATCTGACAATGTAACTATAGCTGTGGAAGACAATTTAAATACAGCCGGTGAAGTAAGTACACCCTTAGGGAAGTATAACTAACTACACAGATAATAGTATCAGGTAACTATACCCACAGGAAAGCATACACATACAAATAATAGCCACCATGTAAGTATAATATAAGTCAGAGGGTCTCAATATTGATATGATAGCAGTAAGATAGTTTTACTCAAAGGAGAGGAATATAAATGTCTGTATAATAGTTGCAGTCTAACTGCAGCGATGGGAGAGTAGATCAGAGAGTTATAGCCGTGATGTATAACTCTCCCAGTAACAGGAGGTCATCTGCTTGTGGCCAGAGCAGCGTTTGAATTGGAAGCTTTTAAGAAACTGGGACCTGAAAGATGGGCAGTTAAATGTGGAAGGGTGTCTGTTCCGAGGAAGCAGAGTGCTGGGGATGGGGGAGATGTGTTTTAGCATGGGAAGATGATGGATTGAGCACTGCAATGGATTTGGCTCCTGCTTGCTTCTCTAGGAATCCAATTTAAAGTATTTCGGAATACAGGTTTTTTTTCTGAGATGAGGCATTCTCAAAGAGAAAAGGTTTCCAAACACATGAAATGTCATGGGCCACTCTGGCTGCAGAGTAGCAGCATTGTGCTGCATGTGCTGAGCACAGGGTTAGTAACTTGTGCCGGGAAGAGGGGATGAGAGAGCAGAGAGACTTAAAGGCAGCAATTTGTGTGGTGACAAACAGCAAACATAAAGGGGAACTGTCAAAAATAATGCCTCAATTTGATCCGTTTTCTTTTTATTTTGGTCTAATTGACCCTTTAAATATAGATGGCTTTATGTTCTTGTGTCTCCTAAAAATCAAAATCATTGCCAATTACCCTTTATTTGTATGCAGGTATACAGCTATACAGCAACAAACCCATCTGAAGAGACAGCACAAACAATCCTCTTTCCCCTTGCCTGCCATGTCATATTGAGACTGGTGCTGTGTTCTCCAAGCTGTGTTAAGGGAGAAATTGGATTGAGTAAAATATGATTGCTGTTTCCTCGAGACCTTCACGTGGGCTTTATATATTCCATATGTTTGACAATGGAAGGGGAATGACTTAATTTTAAACGAGGATCAGTTTAAATCTTCCGCGCAGTGCTGGTCAGTGTATCGTTTAAGCAAGAAATTGGTTTGGGGAATGTGTTTTAGTTAATTTTTTCATTAACTGTTTGGAAGATGTTGATTATCTCCCCAGAATTTAACACCTGGGGAGCTGTGTTGAGGATCAGCACTGAAACTCCACCAAGTCCAGGGCACAGTGTTTCTGAGGTTGACACATCACCCAGCTTATTTCTGGGAAGTTGTTCTGATCAGTTCTGATTTCTTAGAAATAAGGAGCAAAATACATTCCTTTATCTCTCTGGAACTGTAGCATAATTATGTAATGATTAGATTGTTTTACCTTTGACCTTGGTGCAAAGACAGCCCTGTAGGAATTTCTGCCTGAACTGACTGGTGGTTGTCCAAGGGAGCCTTCTGTCTTTTGACTGGCTCATTGGAAATCTGAGAATACTCTCCATTATAGAGGTGAGCTGAAGTGTCTGGCCACGTCAGTGTGTCAAGAATACCCTTTACTCTGCAGGCTTAGATGATTAGGTAAACCTTGAGGGTCAGTATTAAATTCCTACAGGGTACAGGGATACAGGCACAAAATGCAAACTCCAAATGACATAAAAGAGGTAGATATTCTGCCTGAAGCTTCTTGCTTGCAGGAGGAAGGAGGTGTACTATTCACTGAAGAAAGCTTCTTTGGGAGGGTATCTTATTTAGCAATGCAAGTTCCCCTTTTTAAAGTTCAACCTGGAAGCCTTCTGTGATTCGAAGTGACTGGAAAGCGATGGGGCAGCATGCTGGTGGGTTGGGCATGGGCAGCAAGAAGCCCTACAGGTAGAAGGAAAGACCATTAAAAAGGCGAGGAGGGGAGGGAAGTGATGCTGAGCACAGGGAGATGTCAGCTACACTATTCACCCATTTCCTTCAGGCCAGCTGCAAGACTAATGTTCTGCTCTGCTGCATTCAAACATCACTGGTGAGTGCTCTGTGTGATCTCCCAGCTGATTTGATGGATAGACAGATTTACCAGATGGTATCAGACATGAGTAACAATGCCTGACAGGCCCCCATAATCACAGTTTATATTGGTTGGAATCAAGATTTCTGGAATGACACAAAGCGCTTACATATTGGTTGTGTGATCTGGTTGCATCTAATCCTAATCAGGGTCCTAAACAGCTCAGTAGCTGCAGAAATGGGGCAGACTTGAGGACACATCTGTTGCAAGAGCTAACAGAGGACTTTCAGGCATCCTCTTGCTCAATTAGTGATACGGGATCCTAATCTTGCTCTCAGTTTTGACCCTTCCTCTTAGAAGGTACCTATCGAGCTCTTGTATTGTTAAAAAGAATAATTGTCAACGATGGGCAAAGGCTTTTTGAAGGGAAAAAAATACTTGTTCCAAATCTGATTTGAAAAAAATTGGGAAGTTGCTGTTCTGAGAAACTGCGGGCTTTCTGGGGGTGTTTCAGCCTTGGCCGTGCAGCCGTGGAGTGCTTTACCAAGATCTAGGTACCTGTGGACAGGAGTAAGCAGACTGTGGTTGCTCCGTCTGGAGTACTTGGTAGCAAATATGTGGTTAAGATTAGGGTAGAGATGAGGTAAGGAAATTCTGAGAATGCACATTTTAATAGTTAATTTTGTTAATAGTTTTAAATAGCTTTTATGCCTACTAAAGGCAGTGGAATTTCTTAGCATGACCTGTGGCTCCAAGCCTTTTGCCATTCTAATATTTGTTTAGCTCCCCATAGCAGCTGCCACTTCAGACTTACTGAGTTTGGTCTATTGTATTTTGTTTGGATCCAACTGACAAGATCTGTTGCAATTTGTTGTCTTTATTGCACTTATTCTTAGTAATTAAACAGTTCAATATGCTTCCATTTAGCTAATGACCAGAAATTGTGCATTATAAGGTTTCAGTCCCAAAATTCCACCGTATGATACTTTTTTCCACAGTAGTCAGCTGCTTTGTGTCAGTCTAACTTCCAAAGAAATGAAATAACAATTTAATGGTAATGGTAGAACAGTTGTACTTCATTAAATGCATTTGTCTTTTCCTTTAGAAATTCCGCATTGAAAATTTGACTTGATTCTGTTTCATAACCACTCTTGCTTAAGGCCATTTTGGAATATCCCACCTCAACCCATACATGCTTTATGCTGGCAATGGGTGAAATTTTACGCACAAAAAGAGGTGGTTCACAGTAAACTTGTAGAATTCCTTTCCAAAAGATGATGTAAGTGCCAGGAGGTTTGTATAGACCTCCTCTCCCTATGCCTAGGAGAAGTGCCAGGTAGAGAGATGTGTTGATCAAGCTCAGGCTCAGAAGAATCCAGATGTTTGAAACCTGGGAGACTGCTTTGGGGTGTAATATACACCTGCCCTGTTCTTGGTCTCCACTGGGTGTTCTCTTGTGCCCACTGCTGAAGACAGTGTCCCACTCTAGATGGAGCCTTAGTCTGGGTCAGTGTGGCTGTTGCTACAGCACCTTTGTTGGCTATTGGGAAGCATGAGATTTTTTTGTTAATTAGTGACTGAATTTAGGATTTCTTGATAATTATTCTTAAATTTGTAATTTTTTTTACTCTTGCCACTGAACAGCAATGACCTTCCACCTCAGACAGCTTCCTGGCAGTGGTCATGCTTCCTCTGATGGTCAGAGGCAATGGTAAAGTTCAGTTAATCACTGAATTACTCAGTAGAGGATTAAGGTTAGTGTAAAGCCATTGTTTGGCTGTCAAGTCCTTTTTAGTTTGTGGCTGTTCATAGGAGGAACTGGGGAAAAAGGGAGAATTTGTGTCAGTCAATAGCAGTTTTCGTCAGCACCTTAGAGAGAAAAACCCACACTAAGCCTGTCTGAAACAAAGCAGTTGCATTTTTCCCCATATGAATTCTGTTCATCCTGTATTGTTTTTCCTGTCTGTTAAAGTTTTCTTTCTGTTATATTTTCCAGCTGGCCCAAATACAGCACTGCTTAACACAGCAGCCTCTTTTCAACTGAGGTCTTTCAAACAGTAATACCTTCGTATTCTTTTAATTGGAAATGCTGCTGTTGCTATACTGAATTGCTCTAAAGGTTGTCCTTTGTGAAGACAAACGGAAATGCTAAGGATGTTTCTACACAAGGGTGGGAAATCTGCATCATATATTTCAATGTTCTAAGACATTAATATGATTGAGTACCATAATCACTGTCAAGGGATTTTGCTGGATTGATGCCTTTTGAGCCTAGATCACTAGCTTATTTGCAAGAAAAGGTCCTTGCTATGACACGGCTGTTGGGTGGTTTGTGTGAAATGACTTGGTGGTCTCTGTTCATTCCCTTGTGGACAGATACATATGTGATAACTGGACATGCTGATAGGAGAGGCAAAGGACTGAGAGCAGGATTTTGGTGCAGTGTTGGCTGTGGCAGGCGAAGCACCAAGGGATTGTCTTGCTGCTGCCTCCACCACACGTGCTGTAGGATAGAGTTCATCCCTCCATGTTGTTGCCAGCCCAGTAGAGTTCTTGCATTCTGAAGCTGAGTTCAGTATTAAAAGGAAGAAAAAGAGCAGAGTAGGTGGATCTCATGTAACTTAGCATGCTATGGATGAAGGCAAGATGCCACTGTCTGCACTATGGCTTTGAGAAGAGTAGGAGGATGTTAACACTACTTAGGAAGAGCAAAACCTAGCGAAGAGGTAGGACTTAATTCACTGGCTGCTCTCCTTTTTCAGTACTTGTGGTGTTTCAAATCCTTTGTCTTGAAACTCTCTGCTAGGCAACAGAAAGGTATCTTGAAAGCAGGAAGAGGTGTCTTGCCTGGGCCCCTCTGGAGCAGGAGCTGCCTAGTAAAGAAGATGGCCATTATTGCTTGTCACAGTAATCTCAAAGCCCTTGTCCTCCCTAGTGCCTAGTGGTCTGTGTGCTGAGCTGTGTGTCTGCCTGAAGCCAAGGTGGGGTTTGCCATGTGCAGTTTCTGAGCTGCTGGGAGATGGTTCTCCAACCCAGTTTTCCTTCTGATCTTCATTTCTGCATGAAGATAAAAAGTGTTTTTAAGGATTCCCTTGAGGACCAATTTAGAGTTTGGTTTTGATTGAATTAGTTGGATGTATGTAAATAGAATCAAGCATTTAACAGAAAACCAGATGAAAGACCCTTTCAAGAGGGCTCGAGGCAGATGTTGTCAGTTAGCCTGCAGCAAGCACCTCAGAGCAAATCCTGCACTTCTCCCTTTTGTCGTGGTTTATTCCTTTCTCCTTCACATCTCAGTCACTGGTGAATACTGTTCTTGTGAGATGCATCTTTGTTTTGGGCACTCATGCCTTACATCTACTTTGGGTCTGTGGCTGGCTGCCTTTACTTAGTTATGGGCCACAGAAAAAGTGCTTTTGTGTCATTCCGGGAGGCCCAGTGTTTGTGGAAAAACTGGAGCCATAAATATGGATGACACAATTTGTTGGCATGAGTAGGGAGGGAGGTGAAGATTAAGGACCACTGCTTTAATGAGCTGTCTCTGTGTTGGGGGACCTGCACTCCACACATTGGCAGCCTGGAAAGGGGCATGTGGGATGCCTCATTACCTCCCTGCTACAAGCGTGTAGCTGATGAGGAACAGATGCCTACAAAGCCAGTGGCCCAGATGCAGTGAATGGAGCAGGGCTTGCAAGTATGGCCAAGGTTGTAAAGGGCTGCATGGTCCCACATCTTCATCACACAAATCAGGAGCACAGCGACTGGCAGCTGATTTACACCTCAGCTCAAAAAGCTTGGCGCCACGAGGCTCTGCTCTGAACGTGTCTCCTGTGAATCACTGAGGAAGGTGACTTCCAAGGCTCACCTCTATTCCTCATGCCAAGAGCCTTAATTACAATCTTCTTGACTGGTAGTTCTTCTTCATCTGGGTACCTCGTGAGGTCATGACTGTATTGCTGCTTTTGCACTCAAAACCACCCATTCATCTTCCTGTGGGAAGCCATGAGCTCTGCAAGAAGTACCTGCTGGGCTGTAGCTGGGAGAGGTTTGGGACCACTGCAGCAAATGGCAGCACTCATTGCTGGTGCAGCATGGTTGGGTCTGCCAGCAGGACTGAGAACATGGAGTAGGTTGTAAGTTACAAGGAGGGAACAGCACTTGTGCTTTACTATGTGACTTGGAAGTTGCAAGATTGCTTCCTTACCACCGCAGGTCTGGAAGACTCCTTAATTTGTGCTTCCTTGAGTTTGCAAAGCTCAGTGATAGAAGCTGGAAAAGACTGGGCATTCCATGGCAAAGAGGACTGTGAATTTAAATATAGATGTATATAATCAGCTGTAGGACCAATTCTTTCATTTATCTCAAATATGTCATAGAGTCAGAAACAGCAAAGCTTTTTGAGCCTTCTATACTGAATATTCTCATCAGTGTTGCACTCACTTGTGGCCACACTGTTTAACCAGGGCCTAACCTGTTTCATACGTGGCCGTACTGCCTCGCTGGTATGTCTGTGTGACACATGGCACTATGTTTTTAAAATCAAAGTAAATAAGATGCCGTCCATCTCCCTCCCTTCCTCCTGTAAACCTGCCTGTCTCCCTCAATTTGGGCTCTTGAGTTATTTAGCTAAAGGCTAAATCACATTATGTTGTACACATTAACTGGAAACAAAGCAAGTCTCAGCAGACACCTGAGCAGATGCCAAATGTCAGGTTTGATGGAAAATGCTTAATTACTTCTCCCAAACCTACTTCCCCCTCCCC
>NW_009943978.1:97663-98786 GCF_000696875.1 Nestor notabilis
TTTTGAAAACTCCTCTCTTGCATTGTGAAATGTCCTTTTTCTGTTTCAACTCTCAGTTCAGCTCTCCACGCTCAGGCTTCTTGTTCCTTGGATAAGGGAGCTTAGAACAACAGGATCATTTCAACGTAGTCTTTTTGGAGTTCATTTTTATTCTCAGTTTCAGGGGTTTTCTACAGCATCATTTTGAGGTTTCAGGTTTTCTTTCTGTTCCTCAGCTATTCCTATCAGCGTCTTTTTCCACCATGTCTTTTTGGCTGTATTTTTACCGCTTGCTGTGTTTTTACCACTTGCTCTATTCCGTGAGAGTGAGTTGCGGAGTGCACGGTGGTGATGTGATAAAACCTGGTGAAATCACTGCTTAAAGTGAGATGGTGGGAGTCTGAAACACTCAAAAACTTGTCGTAGGAACTGTGTATTATGTGTGTGAAATCCAGGTTCAATGCACTGTACTAAAGCTGGTCTGGGCACAGGCTTACAACTTGCTTTCCGCAGCCATGGTGAGTGCTCTGGCCATGAGGCTGTTCTGGGAGGACCTCTATTTTCTCCCCACTATTTTCTGCTGTTAGTCCAGTGATGAATTCAGGTGGGCTTTGTCTCCGCGTGGGACAAATGCACGTTTATGAAATCATGGATACTCTTGCAGGATGGAGAAGGCACAGCAGTTGGCTGTATAACCATTCAGAAGGACAGCAGCAAGGACTTGAACACATGGTCTTAGGATGGAACTGTATTAGGTATTGGAGAACTTCATGCACAGATAGGTTGAGTACTGCATCGCCAGCAGAAGCTTTGCATATCCCAAATGGTGGGAAGCAGGGGAAGGAGAGCTACAGAAACCAAGAGGGGTTTTAGGAAAGCAAGGAGTCCCGAGGACACCAAAAATAGCTCTCGCAGACCTGTTCCTTATGTGCAGGGTAACTGTTATGCCTGTGTAAAGCAGGTTCAATGCTTTACAACCAAAACGTTGGGCTCACACCAGCATTAGCAGAGACCTTCCCACAACACAGGCAGTGTGGCTGTGGTGTTTCCCTCATGAAGACAAGGAAATGATGAGTTCAGGGGTCTCCTGGGGAAAATTGGGGTTTTTCTCTCTAAGCAGCTACCCCGTTTCCAGGCAATTTTC
>NW_009943978.1:98817-125151 GCF_000696875.1 Nestor notabilis
CTTGTCTCATCTGACGCTGAGAAGCGTGGTCGCTGCAGAGCACAGACAAAGACGTATCGTGTGTGCAAGGAGCCTGTTGGTGCTACAGAAGTGAGATGAATGAGTTGCATTTTTTCCTATTTTAGATACTTTCTGTGATAAGTGAGTTTCCTGTGCTTGGATTTCACTGCTTTCCACATCTGCCTGTGTGCCTTCCCCATCTATTGTAATTTGTGTGGTCTCCCCTGTCCCACAGGGCCAGCCCAGCAGCAGGAGAGCTTTTCCTCACACAGGATCTCCCAGGACTCAGGGAGCCATGATTTGGGAGGAGAGGAAGGGATAGTAGTTTGTGCAGTTATTGTTGTAGTGTTTCCACAGGGGTGGGAAACTAGCAGCATGTTGGACATCTGCAGGACCTGAAAGCTGTATTGCAAGGCACAAGCAGCCTGTAGCATGATACTATCATGAAGTGAACCATAAAACGAACGTGGTGAAATGAACTTGAGTTTTCTCCCCTTTTAAAGGGTAGTTGCCTTAATGTACCCTCCTGCTCAGGATCCTTCATCTGCACCTTTGCCGTCTTCAAGCAGTCCTTGCCCACATGGACTTGCACCAGGGCTCAGATGTCCTCTCCCGCTGGGCTCTGCTGTTAGGAGCATCTTCAGTCCCATCTAGAAACAAACCCAGAGCAATTCACTTTGATGTGTAAAATCTGAATTAATGAAATGACTGCATTAATGTTTTGTGTCTCCTGGGGAAGAGACCAAGGGGAATGTGTTAGCCTATATTTCATCAGAGGAAAAAACTTGTTTAGTTGCACGTACAGAGCCAAGATTTCTTAAACTGCATGGTCTCTGTTGCTGAAGCACAGGGCTGAGAAGCCCCTGGCTTTGTGGTTTCATCAGCATGTGGAAGAGCTGCCTGCTTGGTTATCACCATTAAACCACTGAATCATAGAATGGTTTGGGTTGGAAAGGACCTTAAAATCATCCAGTTCCAACCCCCCTGCCATGGGCAGGGACACCTTCCACTAGAGCAGGTTGCTCCAAGCCCCTGTGTCCAACCCGGCCTTGAACACTCCCAGAGACAGCTTCTCTGGGCACCCTGTGCCAGCGCCTCAGCACACTCACAGCAAAGAACTTCTTCCTTATATCCAACCTAAACCTCCTCTGTTTCAGTTTGAACCCATCACCCCTTCCTTGTCCTATCACTATAGTCCCCAATGAGAGTCCCTCTCCAGCATCACTTTAGGCCCCCTTCAGATACTGGAAGGCTGCTAAGAGGCCTCTGTGCAGCTTCTCTTCTCCAGGCTGAACAGCCACTATTTCCTTAGCCTGTCAGAAGAAAAAGTAGACCCTTGGTTAAAAATAGTACATATCCTATAATTAAAACCATGCACTCTCATATTTATGCACAGAGACACAGAATTAAGGTAATAAAACCACTCTTAAATGTGCACTTTATAAGGCTTTCATCATACGGTTTATAGTTTTAATATTGTTGTGTTTTTTAAGTGCAGTCTGTCTGGAGTGGTCAGGGATAGAGCACAGGCAGTGGCAGTGTTAGCACATGAGCACAGAGGATGTGGCAGCCCCAGAGCAGCTTGGGGCCAGCCTGTCTGCCAGCAGATCAGCTTCCCCATGTCCTGGCACAGTGGTGCTAAGTTCTGCTCTGAGCCTGCTCCACACGGCTCATGTTTGTCCAGTGGGTTGAGCGTATCTGTTGTTCAGCTGAATCTCAGCAGCACTCTCTTCACTTTATTGGAAGGGCAGAGCCCTTTACTGGCCTAATGAGTCAATAGTGTGAGGTCTTGGTGTGTTGAAGGAGGTGCTCAGCATCCTGCAGGTTTAGCCCCCAACTTGTTTGCTCAATTCCAGTCCCGAGCAAACTGCAAATGGAGAAGAAATAGGAAAATTTTACTTTCTCTTGATATATCTTTTAGGAAACCGGGTTATCTCATCCCTTCCTCACAAAATAGCTTTGAGAGAACATTTTCTGCAGTAACATTGATAATTTTTCTGTGGTGCTTTCTCATAGGGAAGAAGAGTTGCTGCCATTCCATGGCATTTGAAAAATGATTCTCCTCAAGATTTGCTGGGGAACTAATTCTGAATCAAGGGTAAAGGAAGAGGGCAGAACTGAGAGGGACAAAGCAGAAAGCTGTTTAGTCCAGCTGCAAAATTTCCTGGATCCCTTGTATTAGTGTTATTTATTTGGGTAGAAACCCCTTTTGATTACAGTCTGGTCTTGTAGGATGACTTGTCCCAGCCTCTTGGTTTTGAAAAACAACACTTTGGTCTCCAAGCCATCCCAGGGGTGACACTCTGGCTGTGGGCTTTTGCTGCTTGCAATCTGTTATGCTGCTGTAGGAAGCTGTAAATGGTTGGTTTGTTTGCTTTTTCCTATGCAGCTCCGGTAAATCTTTCCTCTCCTGCTCATGATGTGACTTATGACCCATGAGAGGGTTGGTGAAAATCACCCTCAAAGGGATGGAAAGTGCCAATTTGCTGGTCAAACAGCCAGTAAGTCATTTATTTATAAGGGCAGGGAGAAACACTGCTGGAAATCACAGCTCTGTTTTTAAAAGCCATCTCCACTGCGGTGGTGTTGATTGTATTGCTCTCCTGGTGTGGATCGTGTGCCTGTGAAGACCTGGGCTAGCAAAAGGAGGAGCAGAAGATACATCACCACCCCTTGTGCAGACTGTTTCTCTCTAAATCTGCCATGAAATGAGGCTTGGCAAAGCTTTGACATCACTGCTGACCTTGGTGCTTTCCCTTTACATGACAATAAGCCTCCCCCATGGCTTAGCTTGGTGGCGGTCCTAGGTGATGTATTTTCAGTAGCCCACAGCACCGGCAAACCTGTGGATGGGTGATGCCTTCTGATGTTTTCTCACATGCAGCCCTGGTGAGGTCTTGGACCTCCAGGCAGGACTTTGCCACAGCAGGAGTTTCAGGGGAGATGTTTGCCCTAGCAACAGATTTTCTTTGGGTTCTACAGTGAGAAAGCCTTTAAAAGAGCAGGAGGAGGCTGGGTCTCACTGTGCTGATGTCAGTCTGGATTTAGCTGCACTGAAGGGAATGAGGTTAGTCTAGATTGACACTGGCGTAAAAGGAGGGCAGAATTAGGCTTACGGTGTCTAAAAAGTGTCTTAGGTCCTGATTCATCAAAGTACTTAACTGGGTGAATTCTTCCTAAAGCCCATGTGTTAGCATTTTGCTGACAGGAGACATTTATTTTTATTCAGAAACAGCAGAAAGGGCTAAAAGGAACACTTGTGAAATGGCTTCCTTCTGACTAGAAGTATAACTGGCTTTAAATTCGGGGGCAAACATGAGAAAACATGGGTTAGGCTGAGTATTCTTTGTATGTTAAATCTGTATTTAACTGCAGAGCACAGCTTCTGATGAAAATATTGTGTCAGTTGCAATGGCAACATTGCTAGTGCAGTGTGTAATTGTTATTTTTGATAATGGAAGAACACACTACCTTTATGAGCCAAGAAAGCTGTGCAGTGGTCATTGTGTAGAGATTTCTCTTTACTAGCAATAACCTATTTCTATGTGATGCTATAATCATGACACAATCACAATTTTGAGATAATACAAACACTTGTCTGCCCTTTGTGCATCAAAATACCCCAGAGATGCAATTATCTCATGGCTACTACATTTTCTGACAAGTCTTACTGCTTAAATATTGCAAGCCCTGAACACTGCTATGTACAGAAAACATGAAATATTCATTTGCTGTTACACGTACTTATTAGAATCCCATTTCTCTATTGAGTGAATGGTGCTTTTCAGGTTACCCAAGTCAATAGCTATGAAGAGATTTGAGGACTCGGGGATTCTTGCTCATTTGAAGTTTTGTAGGTTTTTTGGGGGGCAAAATAAATGCAGCAACTGCTTTGCTATTAAATGGGAATATGACCTTCTGTTCTCCTCATCCCTTGTAGTTCATAGTGGGGAGGCAGACAGCCTTGGTGGGGCTGTAGGAGGGGAGTGAGGTTTCTGTTTAATCTCTTCTGTCTCCCCAGGCTTGAACAGAATTTAGGATTTTGAATCATTACAAAGTGCTCGAGGAACACTGCTGGAAGTGTTCTTTGTATGCACTGGAGCAGCGGGTACCTCCCTGGCCATTTTTGGCTAAAGCAACCCCTTGTGTTGAACCTGGCTTTGGTCAGCTGGTATCTGGGTGGCCTCAGGAAAAAAGATGACCAATGCTAGTAGTGAACATTAGAAGATGCTGTAGCTTCAAAATAGCAAAATGGTTTGTTCCTGATCTCTATCAGCTCAGAATTGTCTGATTCATATTGGATATTATTTATGGCTATGAATAGACCCTATTTGTGTGAACTTGGCCATACGTATGTATGAATGCTGTATGTGCCCTGGGGTCTCTTTGGAGTCTCTCTCTGTGTTGCATTGGCTGCTGGAAGTGCCAGGTTTGCTCTTTCAAGCTGTTCAGGATGAGGAAGGAACTGGGGATCTCTCCAGTGAGTTTTGCTCTCAAGTTTCACCAGCAAGAGCAGTGCGTTAGTGTCACATCTGATATAAGTAAATGACCAAGGAAAATTAGACTGGGAGAGCCAGGAGTCCTCACCAGTAGTTATACAGCAGAGCAGAAAAGGGCAACAAAGCTACAGGAAGTATGTGTGCCCCTGGGTGCTCCTCTGCTGATGCACCTCCCTGAAGTGATAAAGGAACCCGGGGGTTCCATGTTCCTCAGTGACAAATTAAATCTTCCCCTAGCAACTGCCTGCAACAAAATTCTGGTGTTTTGGACAAGCTGAGCTGCTGCTTGTGCTTCTCCCAGTGATTGAGAGAGTACAATGAATCCCAGGTGGTCAGAACAACTGGCTTGATGCCTTATCTCTTGCACTGCCTAATAATCCATGTTTTAGAGGAAAAATAGATTATCTGATGATGTACTGGCACACTGGGGTGTTACGTGAGGGGGAGAGGTTCTCTGTATCCAAGCAGCCAACCTGCTGCTAGAATGGAGCTCGGTCTCCTGTGCAGGTGGAGGAGGAACCTTTTGGGCTGAGGAGAGCTTTGTGTGCTATCCTTACTGGGAGAAAGCAAAGCCCTGTGTTTCCAGATGTGCTGTAGCTTCAGGTTGGGGTGGTCCTGCTGCAGTGACGGAGAACAGTGTGTGTCTGCAGTGATACTTTGGAATGTTGTTTTATTTCAGTCCTTTTGCAAAGCCTGGCTCTCATCCTGCTCTTACGGTGCTTAAAAGAAAGGGTGTATGTGTTAAAATGTCTTTTGCTGTGTGTTTTCAGCTGTTCAGCCCTGAGGAAACCTTTCTGCTATTGCCCTCCCTTGGGTACATAGCTGTTTACCTGTTGTTTGCAGGAGACCATCACTTCTATGCTTCATGTACTTGAAAGGAAGTTAAATAATTCCTTTACTCCTTTCAGTTTGTCTTGGACTTGTCACCCCTAAGAAAATGTGAAGCCAAGTGGAATCAGGGAAGGGCTATATAGCAAGCAGTTTGTCCATGAAATGCATTCGTTTTTAATTGCCTCATTAAGTCAAGTTGTGATGGATTGTATGACCTTACCCAATGCAATCTGACATAATGGGATGCTGTCAGAAGTTCTGGAATAACAGAGTGATATTCACTTGACGGGGGTTCTCTTGCTTGTGTTTATAGCCGTGTCGATCACTCGCGGTGCCTATACGCATTAGGAATGCCTTGGCATGAGGAAAGGCGAGGTCATTAATGCTTTTTGTCATGATTACTTGATGGGCTTGTTGTTCCACCAGGAATTAATGCCTTGCTGGTGGCACAGGAAGGAGGTGCAGGGCTGTCGTGCCATCATGTAATGGGGTGGGTGTTGGGCTCACGGATTTCTTCTGATGGTGCTTTCCAGGGCTCGGTCCATCAGCGGTTATCAAGGATCACAGCCAGTAACAGCACAGCCATTCCCAGCAACCCACACATTAATTCTCAGCTGAGGGTAACTGAGCTATTTTAAAGTCTTTGACTGGTGTTTAGTAAACATGGCTTGAATAGGCCCCTCCACACCCCACATCTGTTTTGGAGGGGTATAGAAAATGGAGGTGTCGTGTCCAAGTCGAAGCAAGCTTGCTTGGCAGCTGGAGCTGGCGTTGCTGTTCCAGCTAGAAGGGAACAGGAGCCCTCTCATTTCCTGGCTTGTGTTGTAGGGAGATGAGAGAATATCCTCCTCCTCCTCCTTTGACAGGTGGTTTTGTAGGTTTTAAGCTGTTTAAATAAGGCTTTTGGCCATCCAGGAGTTCAAAATATCTTCTCCAAAAAAGGAGGAGAAAAAGCCCACCACCCACAGGTAAATCATTATAATCATTGTGCTGCATTTCTTTTCAAGCCCTGTAAAAAAGAAAACAGCAATTTTGAATACAATCACTTTTGCCTTTTCCATTTCTCTCTTAGAATTCCCCAGCTGTTAAGCTAATTTTTGGATTAAACCCAAACTTATGAATCTTTCTTTGTCCCTCCTCACTTATCCCCCTCTCTCCTCCCCATCCTTTTCCAGAATAAATTCTGGTGGATGAAGTTTTTAGGAACAGTATTTCCCTGTATAGGTGTGACTCTCACAGCACATCTTCCCTTAAATACCGGTGGTTCTATTTAATTACCAGGAGCGAGACCACTGAGTTGGATGAAGCCCCACTTATGTGTAAATGCTTTTACAAGCATTGATTAGAATGGCAGGTCTTGACAGCCAAGTCAGCCAGAAACTTTGATATACACTGTTTGGGGCTGTTTGAGAATGAGTCTCAACTGCCACAAGCTTTCTTCTCTTCAAAAGTTTAAAGCTTTCTCCTTCCTCAGGACAAGGGCATTCTCCAGATTCTCTTGAAATGGATGTGGCACCTTCTGTTCTTCTGCAGGGGTTGCTGCGGTGCATATTTGTGAAGGAAATAGGTGAGATTTTAGGAGGCATTTGGAGATAAGGTTATTTTGCATTAAAGCTCACTGAGAAGTTGATTTCCATAATGTTTTCTGAGGTTTGTGGGACAAAAATGAATCCTGAATCAGAACACGTGTAAACTTAGTTTTCCCAAGAAGTTGAAATGTCACAATATTCCTCATGAACACACTGGAGAGTTTTCATGTAGGAGAGCAGATTGCTGACTGGCGTTTCCGTGGGACCTGGGCTGAACTTGGCTTTGTTCTTGTCAGCTTCTTTTGAGCTCCTCAGCTTGAGGCAGTAAAAGACTGAGAAAACTTATGTCAAGTCCAATTTGTAGTTGTTGGGGCTTGCGGCCTCTGTGGCTCTGGATCCCTGGGCTTCCAGGCCAGGAGAGAACTTACAAGTGTCAGACGGGGCTGAGCAAGCTGTTTAGCCCCACAATTAATTCGGCCACAGCGGCGTGTTTGTAGTGTACGAAGTGACAACGCAACTGCACACCCTGCAGCCCCCAGCACTGATCTGGTCCAGACTTCCCGCACAGCCTCATCTGTGAGACAGATGACTCCATCCCTCCCCTCTCCTCCCAGTTGAAACTGCCCGGACAGGCCCCCAAACTAGTTTGTTTCTGAATATTGTCTATATTGTGGCTACTGTGGACTTGGGAACTTTGGAGAACTGCGGCGGAGCCAGGCAGTGGCAAGGCTCCCATGGGTGCCCTTGAAAAATGAGCTGCTTCTGTCAAAGGTTTTCTTAGAACCTGTCAGTCCTTTGGAAAACCAGATATTTAATCAGAAACCTCTTTTACTTTGGTTCCTCCTCTCCCTACTCATCCATTTCCTCATTCCCATTCCCACTCTTCTCTTTGCCTCTCCCTTTACTTCCATGCTGAAGTTCTGGTACCAGGTGCTGGAAAACCACATATTTAATCAGAAACCTCCTTTACTTCGGTTCCTCCTCTCTCTACTCATCCATTTCCTCATTCCCATTCCGCTCTTTGCCTCTCCCTTTACTTCCATGCTGAAGATATTTAATCAGAAACCTCTTTTACTTTGGTTCCTCCTCTCC
This sequence comes from Nestor notabilis, assembly GCF_000696875.1. NCBI lineage: Eukaryota > Metazoa > Chordata > Aves > Psittaciformes > Psittacidae > Nestor > Nestor notabilis. The sequence continues at coordinate 106,769 of NW_009943978.1, forward strand.
CTACTCATCCATTTCCTCATTCCCATTCCCACTCTTCTCTTTGCCTCTCCCTTTACTTCCATGCTGAAGTTCTGGTACCAGGTGCTGGTACTAGGCTGTCAGCCCCTCACAAGCATCCAGAGTTGGCACGTTTTGGGGAAGTGCAAGCCCATGAAAGAGCATGGAAATGTGAATGCTTCTCTGGGGACACAGAGGAAGCCACAGGGCTAAAACCTAGTCCTGATGAAATCCAGGGAGCTTTTACTGTCATGAACTTCTTTAGCAAGAACTGATGTTTGTTTGGAGCTGCTGTGAGGATATGTTCAATAAGAGCTTCAGCTTCACCTGCATAAATCTGTAGTGATTACAGGACTGAGCCTAAATGTCTGGGGAGAATAGGTTAAAATTCAGTGCCATTGGGTGACAGGCTCAGTAGTACCTACCTCCACAAGCCTGGGGTTTAGGTATCTGCTTTGTTTGGGCTTCCTGCAAATTCCACCCCCAAGGATCTTCAGGGAGTGCAATAATCTGTACTGACAGTGCATGGTGTGGAAATGTCCTTCCTTAACCATCTTGCTGATGTATGACTTCAACGTGGAAGCAAAGGGAGATGGATGGTAGAGAGCAAGTGGAAATCACACTGAAGTTTGGGTTTGACTCGGGGTAGACACTGGAGAAAGAAGCAAATGAAAGAGGGAAATTTGGTCCAGAAATGTCATTCCTTTTGCCCAAGATGCTGGTGAGGTAACTCAGCTCCTTGTACCAGAAGCACTGCTGTGTACTGCTTTGCTTTGCAGTGCTATCTTTTCAGAGTGTTTGTTTCAATTCCCTTGGGACCGACCAGGAGAGTTCTGAACAGCTGTAAGAAAGCCATGGCTTCATTTCTAAACGCTGTCTCTTGAGAACATTAAGAAGGTGATGGGGTTTCGGAGCTGCGTCTCGCTGGCAATGGCAGCTTCACGGGTCAGGAGATGCTGTAATTAATACAGAGTGATGAGCTAGCTGGGAAGCTTTGGCATACAAGCTGAGATCCTGGGTGGAAGCTATGGGAAGAGGGGGAAGGCAGTGAGAAACTTGGGAACAGCCTCTTGTAGCCTTCATCATCTGAGCCGTGGCCACAGGAATCCTTAATTTGAAGGTGCAAATGAAATTGGCTTTTCCTCCTAAATAAGCCTAGATCCCTGTATTCCAGCCCTTATCCCTGTGCCAGCTGAGTGTTTTGAGGGCTTGAAGGTATTTGTGTTCAGGAGCATCTTGATGGTGGAATGTGCTCTTATCCTTGTTTTTAGCTGGGTGGTTGAGGCAGAAGTCCTGCTAACTCCGGGGGGTTGGCTTGGCACCATGTGGCATGGCCCATCACCTTGCACAAGTTCAGAAGTGATGCCATTCACCTCTCCTGTTGTTAAGCCATGGACTTCCCTGCCAAGGAGACAGGGTAATTCTAATTCTGAAATCACATTCCCTTGAAATAAGCACAAGCTTAGTGGAAGTGCTTGGAGGTAGCTGAGTGAATCCTTAATGCTCTGCAAGGCACTATTGCTTGAAGAGATTGAGATTCCCAACTTTAATTTCTGTAGCTGCAGTCAAGCTGGTGAGATGCTGCCCACGGGTGGCAAACCTCCAAAATGATCCTCTTCCTCTGTTGCCTTGATTTATTGTCATGTTTATTGTTTTGTAATAAAGCCAAAAGCCCAAGCTAATCTGCTCGAAATGCAGCAGTTGCAAGACACCAAGTGATTGTTCTCCAGAGCTGCTCATGATCTTTGAAACAGCAAGAAAATATCTAAGGGAAGGGAGTTAAATGACAGGACATCAGCAGAAGCCTGCGGAGGGGGTCAGTGCTGCAGGGTGGTGTTAAAACAGTTGAAGGTTTCATGTCATGAAGCCTGACAGCAGTGCTGCATGGTGTGATTAATAACTGCAGCAAGGGAGATGGTGCTTTGCGCCACCTCTAGCCTCTCTTAAGCCTACCAGAAACTCAGACTTATGCAACAAGCAAAATATATTGTGGTAGAGAAGGCTCAGGCAAGGGCTTACCAGTGAAATAGTGCTTGGAGTAGGATGCAGCCTCTTGATTTGGAGGCATTTGCTCATTGTTGAATTGAGGACATGGTGTCTCTATGCTGCAGCAGACCCATGTGGTTACTGCAGCAGTCAGTGATGCATGGGTTGATCTGTTGGCTTTTGGAACTTACTTCTCTCATCCTGGAGAATGATGCCGACAGTTTTGCCTGCCAAAAATCAGGCCAGAGGTTTGGGTGTGCTTAAATCTGTCAGCTGTGACTTGGACGGCCCAGCAGAGGCAGACAGGGCTGTGTTTCTGCATTCATTACTCCTTAGGGTCTTCCTGATGCAAACCTTTCTCCCTTTGCAATTTGTTGCAAATGCACTGCACCTCCATTGTACAAAACTTAGGGGCAATAGCAGTGGCTGATCTTCTGTTTGAAATCACCTTGGATGCTCCAACACTGAGAAATACCTGACAATAACGCTGGTTTGGGAGCAGCCTCTTCCATGGGGTGTGGGATTTCTCTGCTGTCAGGTAGCGTTAAACAGGAGCAGGAAGGACAGGAGGATTTCCAGGGCTGAAGAAGAGCAGGAGGCTGTTCTCAGTCTTGTTGGGCAAGAGGCAGCCACTGCATGCTGCTGACTCACGTAATGACCCTTGTGCTAGTGCTGTTCCTTGTCATTTAACACAAAAATAAAACTGCTAAATTGAGACCAATTGGAAACATGTGTGGTTTGCTTTGGAAAACACTTAATAGCTGCTATACTTCAGGGCTGTGATTGGAAAAGGAGAGAGAAGTAAATAGTTTGGATTAATTTAGCAATACTAAACTGTAATTATTGAACTTTCTTAAACTCTACCCAAAACTTGGCTCAAATTAAACAGCTTCAGATAATTTGTGAGAAGTGGAAGGTGAAGGTAAGTGGGAATGGGACATAAGAGTGTGTGATTACCTGAATGGAAAACAAAGTGTTCCCACTATTCGCAGTAGTTAGTGAGTAGCTTTGAAAGATTTTTTGCCCCTTAAATCTTTAGTGCTTTGAGGCAGTGATTTTGGCCTTCAGATGGGTAGAGCAACTTGATTTGCTGCAGAGTAGATCTTGAAAGCAGTGTGAGTGCAATCTATGGGATTAACAGCCATAAAGCAGACATCTCTTCAAAACAGGTTAAGAGATCTTACGATTACTTAATCACGGAAAAAGCAGCCTACAAGGCCTGGAGTGGTTCATGGTCACTTGTCATCTTTTATAGTGCTCAGCCAGACCCTGCTCTAAGAATGTGGGCGTCAACCTTCCTGCTGCAGACAGCAACAGCTTTACAGGCACACTAAGGCAGACAGTGACGTTGCACCAAGGGCTGTTTTTCCTTATCCCTGTGTATGATGGGCCACACGATACTGTGGCAGGTGGGAAAATGCAGAATGGGCTGAGTGTGAGTTGCAAGTTGCATCTGCAGCCATGGGGGACATGCAGGGTGCATCTTTGGTCCCCAAGAGCTCACGTCAGTGAAATGCTTTATGTTGCTCCACGCTGTCTTGCTTTCTTGCTGCTCTCTGTATTGCTGCAGCTTTCTAAAACGTTGATGAGATGAGAAGGGGATCACCCTCTGATGATCCTCTATAGCATTACTTGCTGGGTTGAGAGGCTGGGCTGCAGGGAAAAACCCACATCTGTTGGTTTTCTCTGTAGAAGTGGTAATGGTGTCTCGGTATAGACAACAACTTGAATTGGTTTTGTCAGCTCTAACTAATGACATTGAAGATCAATAATGTGACTCTTGGATTGGTTTGGCATTATTAGTTTCATTATTAATTATGTAGACATGACAGCAGCATTAGTGCTAAAATTAACCATCAAAATAAAACGGAATTGTGCTCATAAATCTCGCCAATGAGGAATAAATGAAGGATTACAGCCATTTCCCATAGGAAAGGAGAGGAAATGGAGTGAGGCTAGGGTAGGAGAGAAGTGGAGGTGGGGAAGAGTTTGTGGAAGGTCTGCCCCTACCTGGGGTGGATAAGGTTGGGTTCTCCTGCATGTTAGTAGGAATTATGGACCACATCACCTTTGAGCCCTGCTGCATTCATAGTGCTTCCCTGTTCCCTTTGGGACTCTACTGCCAGCTTGACATCTAAACTGGGAACCACTGCAAAGGGTTTCTCTGATGTGTGAGGCTGGGACAAGCACCCTGCCCACCTCTCAGGGTGTTTGTAAAAGCTTTAATATGAGGATTGTAAATAGCAGACACCAATGCAAACTGGGTTGAGCACTTGCCGGGAGCAGGCTCTGATTTGGGTGCTGCCTGTGGTGAGGAGGAAGGGGAAGCAGGCGCATCCGTCCTGCCCTGCAGGGGTGGCAGGGAGATCCTTGCTCAGCAGAAGAGCTGCCTTCGCTCCTGGGAAGCTGAGCCAGCTCTGACCATGGTAAATGGCTGAGATGAGGCAGTGCACATTACCTCCTGCCCCAGAGGGAAGAACTGCACCTCAGAGGGATGCATGGGAACAGCACAGTTCCCTGAGGTGATGCAGTTTGCACAGCGCTGCTTGTCTGGGGCACAGCTCATTAAAATCTGGGCCTTAATGAGCCGAAGCCTGCATCCGCTGGAGCTGGCCATTGGGGTCTGCTCTGTCGTGGTGCTGATGTGGCCACATCTGGTGTGAGAGGTCAGGCCTGGAGGGCTTAGCTGAGGCTGGAGGTGGCTGTCGCTGTGGACCATGCTCTGCCCTGTGCCGGCCTTTGCATGGGGGTGGTGGATGTGGGCTGCATCTTGCTCAGCGGTGAGAGTAATGACTCTATTTATAATGCCTCAAACTGAAGTGTGTGATAATTTAATTTGTACATCCATTAATACTATCTACTGCAGGGTTTGTTCTTAATTATATCACTCTAAATGGAGTTTAGGCATATTAATGTGCTCTCGGTTCTGCTGCCAGGCGCAGCTGTATCCATCCCACACACGGTTACTTGGAGAAGGCCCTTTCTATTCCACTAACCCTCCTGCCCTGGTTGGAGAGGACTCCTGTCAACCTGACAGTCACTGCCCCCAAATCACCTTTCCCCCCTGAAACGGCCAGGAGACAATCATGATGGATGTCTCCTGGGCAGCAGTGTGGGAAATAGGACTCTCTGTAGGGCCCAAGAACAAAGGGGTCCTGTGGGATCTGTAGCCCCAGGGCCAGGAGCTACCTCAGCTCCCAAAGTTTTCCAAGGGCAGCTCGTTCTTCAAATAGGAACTGGGCCCCCAAATACCTTTTGTAGGTTGGCCCAGGGTTGACCTGACTACTAGTGAACCGATAATCTGCCTATGCTATTGGTTCCCATGGGTATAAGAGGGTTAATAAACATCTGTCTTAAATCCTGTCTTATGGTCTGGTTTATAGCTGAGAAGCCAGCAGGAAAGGTGTGTGTTTGCCATCTGCCTGACTCCCAAGCAGCCTTTCCCAAGCCCAAAGGGTTATTTTCCACTTAGCCTCCTGACTCTGATACTCATTTACCAAACAAAATGATTCTTTGAAGGAGAGCACTGCTCTTGCTCCCCATCTATGCCTTGGTTTGCAGTGCCACGATGGCAGTAGTGCAAGGGACTTTGAGGTCTCCATCTTTTGGAGGTTGCCATGGATGGGAGATCCTGTCAGTTTCCTTCACAGGCTCATCCTGCATCCTTCTCAGTGGTCTGGCTGGTGTCTGAGAGTGGCCATGGCCCTGGGTGGACACTGCAGCTGCATGTTGCTGTCTGTTTAAAAGTATCAGAGGGTCTTTTAAAACCAGAGGCTCTAAATGACTTTAGAAATAGGGAGAAAAGCTCTTCGCAGGGATGTATGCAGTGGTTGCACTGAAAATGCCTCGACTAGTCATTTCACCTTGTAGTGCCTTGGTGTCTGCAGGAAAATGAGGCAATTACATGCCTTTTTCCAAAGATGCTGGTGATAAAGGGCTTGCTGAAAGGTGCTGGATAAATGTAAGTATGCAAGTCCAGGGAAGTCAAGGTTCTTACAGACTGCACAGTTACTTAGCATTTCTCATAGATGCAGATATTATTTGCTGTCTGCATTAGCTATTTCTAATCTTTGAAATGAAGCCAGAATTCTCTAAGTCACTGCTTTTTCTGAGCTGATGTGAGCTTTTTTGCCTGAGGAGCATTTGAAATATGCCAGAATGCATGTATTGTCAAAACCAGGAACTGAAAACCTTACATGGGATCTGCTGCCCCTGTGAGTTATGAGCTTTCCCAAGCCATCAGGGAGAAGAAATGCCTGCTCTCATTGTCTGCAAGAGCTGTGGATGGACAGAGGCAAAACAAATCCTTCTCCTTCCCCCCTCCCGCCGCCACACGAAATTCTCTCTTTGGGTGGAAAGAAGCTTTTGACACAGCCACACGCATCATACACACACACACAAGTGCTTCTGTGCCTCCCAGTGACCTGCCTCCTTCCCAGGGAGCGGGAGCTGCTGAGGAGCAGGAACTGGGGAGATCCCGTCCCCTCTCTGCAGCCGTGAGAGAGACCAAATGAATAAAGTGAACAGGGTTTTGAAGATCCTTAAGAAGTCATCGAGGAGGAGGAAGAGATGGAGAGAGGAGCTGAAGGTGGAGGAGGAAGGGGAGAGCCAGGAACTCTGTGACATGGGTGGTTTGTGCCACCTGCACCTCTGTGCTGGTGGTAAGGAAACAGGGATGCTCCTGCTTGCTTGGAGATAAGATGCCTGTTTGATATCCATTGCTTTACGTGACAGGAGTGCTTCCTACAGCCAGCCACGGCTGTCGTGCTTGTATAGGGCTGAAAAACATTGGTGGGAGAAGCGGTAATGGCAGGGAACTGGGACTCCCAGGTCTCCTTTGTGAACCTCCCCTTGACAGCAAGGGTAGCATTCTGTACAGTTGTGGAGTGGAAGTAGCGGGGAGTCTTCTTTCCAGTGGGAGGGTGTTCCTAAAAGCGCAGTGAGAGGATGTAGCTCATTGAGATTGTTGTTTGGTCTATGTGTGGTTGTGTTTTGAGATACTGAAGCCTGGATGTTTATTATGTATATTTGGGCAGCAGAAAAGCAATGGGAAATGAACAAATTTGGGTTGTTTTTCATCTGAGGGATGTTTTTGTCTGTAAAAGTGTGCTACAGCCAAAGCTGCTCTGGACCCAGGTTCATTATAACCATTCTCCTCTTCCAAGCAAGCTATGCGGTGGCTGTAATAGCATCGAAAATGATTCTGGTTTATCTATAAAAAAAAGAAGCCAAATGAGAGAAACCCAGAATGTGGAAAAAAAGGCATTTACTGCACTCACTGACATGTCTCCTGCACGCCTGAACTCTGCCAGTGGCTGCAACCCAGCAGAGGAAAATGTGAAGGGCTGTGCGCTCAGCCATCGGGCTCAGCTTCCTTCATTCCGCGTTGCCAGCATCCAAGGAGTATGAAGTGCTTACGAAACTACGTTTAAGATGAAGCTATGCTCATGTCTAATGTAGGTCACTGTTCTTTTCACTGTCATGTTTGGTAGTTTGTTTGCAATGGTACTGACACTGCTTTTGAACATTTTACAGGCTTGCTCTCTCTCTTCTTGCCCACCTAATTCTGTTGAGCTGCTTTTCTGACCCTGGAGCATCTGATGGCCCCGCTCTTACAGGAATCTGGGTGCCTGGATGGCTCCATTTCTAGCTGGAGGCCAGAGGCACAGGGATGTTATTGGGCTTGCCCAGAGTTGCACAGATTGGGGCAGGACTGAACATTGAACGTGAGACCCAAGCCAGTGCTGTGATAAGCAACACCGGTGACTATCACTCTCAGCTTCAGCTTCTGTATGAAAAATGCTTTCTGCTAAAATCCTGTGTTGCAAAGGTGGTTCAGATCCAATGGGTGAGTGGTAGAAAGCCAGAAAACACTGAGGTGAAGGTGGCATGCACAGATCAGACCATCCCTTTGTTCTTTTGTGTGTAATGCCTTTAATCACACCATGGCAATGAGGAGATCATACCCTAGTGTATCTTGCCATCTTTCTTTTCAATCTGTAGTTGATGCCAATCTGTATAGGTAACGCTAGTTAGATGGCATGGGTCCATCTCAGCTGGATGTACAGAATGGACCTCTTCCTCTAAGCTATCAGTCTAGGTTGCTTAGCAGGGAAAGAAGAGGAATTGGTGCTTCTCAACCCAAAATCAACATTTCAAGCTAGCCGGATAAATTCTCCATAGAGTGTGTTCCTCTCTGCTGAGTGTAAAGGGAAGTATAATTGGCTAAGACAAAGATGTCTCTCATGGGGTGACTTCTATGTGGCTTATAGGGTTTTGTGACTTGAATTTGTGGCTATTTAAGAAAGTTTTGGCTTTACTGCCTGGATACGTTCTAGGTGAAGAGCCCCTCTTTCAGAGTCTCTATTGTTAGCCTTAGGCTTTGTAAAAAGCTGAACCGATGGCTCAATGCAAGACAGGTAGTGGGTTAATGCCCCTTCTGCCATCTAGACAGCAGTGACAGAGATGAATTGCCAGGGAAAAAAAGCATCTGTTCAGGCAAATGGGGAGAAAAATAGTGCATCCAGTTATATCTCCACGATAAAATGTAAATGAATGCAATCATTTATTTTGCAGCCTGGAGGCCAGCCAGTTATATCTCCACGATAAAATGTAAATGAATGCAATCATTTATTTTGCAGCCTGGAGGCCTAGTGGTGTGAAAAGATAAGGGAGCATTTTTCCATTGTTTATATGGTGGAGGTGGCTCTTCTGTGTCTGCTACTGCCTCTCTGATGCCTTGGCAGCATCTAAATGTTGCCTTTATTATTAAAACCACATATATGGGTGCCTAACGTCTTAAACAGATTAGCATGGTGTTTACAGGAACATCAGCCAGCCCCCACTCCCTGCAGGCTCTTGGCATTCCTTTGCCTCCTTCAGGAGCAGGGCAGGGAAAGCAGAAATGCCACCAGCTGGCCAAGGGCTGGGAAAAAAGCAGTTTGTGCAGGCACAAAGTGAGGAGTGATGGGCTTGTAACGTGTGTGGCTGTGCCTGGTCGGAGGGATGAGCAGGAGGGATTGGGGGATGCCGGTGAGCTGCCTCTCCGGAGGCTGGAGAAGGGGGAACAAAGGGAGGGTGGAGAACAATAGGACACAGTGGCATTGGGATAATCTCTGATTGTATTTAGGCATGTTTAATTGGCCTGTCAGTTTTTCACATCTCATGCATTTTCATAAGGACTCCTCTTTGCCTCTCGTTTTATCTTCTTGTAGCTCCTTGGATTTCCCTGCAGCAGTCTCTCTGGATTTCTTTCTTTTGTGTCCTCCCCCCGTTTCAAAGCAATGCTGAGTTGCCTGGCTTTGTGGTGTCTAAGCAGAAAGGCAGATTCAGCAAAAGGGTTGTTTGGGAAAATCTCATTTTATCCTTAGCAGAGGAAGAAATTTGGTATGGGAGGGGGGATTGTCAGTGACCTAGACATGTGTGCCATCTATCAAAGCTCTCTTTGCACTGGGCTAGGTCTCTGAAGATAAACCCACATCCCAAACGTGTAATGTTTTGGGGAATTAAAATTTATCTGGAGATTTTTATTTTTCCCTCTGATCCTTCTGAAATCTAAGATATATTTATTATTCTGATTTTCCACCCAATATCGGCTACCTTAGAAAAAGCAAACCTACTCAAATTCTGGGTTAAATAAACACATTCAAAGGGATGTTGCTGAGCCTTTCGGATCATCTGTGTTAAATTCCTACCCTTGCATTGCTAAATGATGCCAGACCTCGTTGCTTCATCCTCCCACAAGAAATCCCCTAGGCACATAATTAAAACCAAGCCATCCTTGTAAAGCCACTGGCTGAGCTCACTAGAATTGTTCCTGCATTTCTTGTGGCTTTGAAGTTCGTGACTGCTGGGGCTGAGAGGAACGCAAGGACCCACAGAGACTCAGCTCTGGCAGATGAAGGAGATCAGGAGCTGCAGCAGTTGCTGATGGACTCCTCTCAGAGCCAGTCCTGTCCCACCGGATCCATGGGATGAAGATAAACATCTTCAGATAGGTGCCTGCCCCACAGTAGGACCACGCCAATAAAACTGTATGGTCAGGCTGTGCAAGGGGTTTGGGTGCTTTAGGTGCCTTTGGGCTTGATGAAGCTTCGTAGCCTTTCAGAAATGTCTCATTGTCAGGGTTTGGGGCAGGTGCTCTGGACATCATGAGGCAAAGCTCATGAGAAGCCAGTGGAGTGTCGCAGATCCTGGGCAGGGAAGGAGATGGGAAGAGCTGTAGGTGGTGGTGGAGGAGGCCAGGGATGGATGTCTCTCGCTTGCTTTGGAGGAGGTGCCTGTACCTCATGTCAGCAGAAGAGCAGCTGCCATGAGGCCCTCTGTGTCCCATCAGCAGGGTCGTTTTCACATGGCTTTAATACATTTAGTGATGACAGTTTGGTTTGTGGCAATAGATTGTCCTGCAGGGTTGTCTCCTCCATTTATATCCCATGGGTGTCATTGTACAGTAGTAAATAATTGCAAAGCTGATAGTTTAGTTTCCAGCCATAAGTTCAGAGGCTGGAAAAAGAGATTTGTTTATTCCTGTGTTTCTCTTCTTTAAATGTGGCTGCTGATGGAGCTCTGTGTACTCCCGTGTGTGAACACGTTGTTTGGGAAAAATGGTGATAATCAAAATAGTGTGAGGAATCTCTAAATCAGTGCTTGCTTTTTCATATGGGAATGCGGGAGCTGAAGTGATTTGGACAAGGCTGTGTGTCAGAAAATGGGGAGAGACAGGATACAGAAAATGATCCTTTTGGCAGAGCGTTGGCACCACACTGGGTGTGTGTGTGCTGCACTACCTGGTCCTGGTTGTGGTCTGGGGATGGGGATGGAGTACTGCAAGCAGCAGCCAAGCAGCTGAGGTTTAACGTGCTGCAGGTCCTGGGACAACTCTGAGACATGGCAGCAAGTGTTCTACTAGTGGGAGCAGTACTGTTGTTGGTAGAAAGAGGAAAACCCAAGAGCAGGAATTAATGTGTGGCTCTGAAGAAGTCAGGGTTAATAGCATAGGGGCAGAGATATTTATAGATAAAGGCAAAGGATCCTTAGAAAAACAGGCTGGAGACCATAACAATTCTCTTTACCGTAGGGCACAGGCAGTGAGAATACTCTAAATGAGCAATTATTAGCAGTTATGGTCATACCACAAGATACAAGCTTGTCTATTGAGCTAGAAGGAGTTGCCTTTTTTCAGCCTTTCAAAGTGATTTCCTGTGTGGTGCCCAGCAAAAGGAGAAAGCTGCATGTCTTAAGTGGAGCCTTGTGCCCTTTCAAAGCCCCAGCATGTTCGATCTCCCTCTTTGCTATTGGGGTCACGGAGCTGCATTATTTATAGCTCCTCCTGTGCACCCCATTTGCTCATCCTGCAGTGGCTGCAGAAAGGGGATCGCTGGCATATGCTCAGGTTCAAAGGTGACTGGAAGCTCACGAATGTTTATGGGATCTCTAACTTCCAGCAAAGACAATTATACAGAGGGAACTTCTGATCAAATGGAATCAATCAGTTGTAACCAAACATAAATTTCACTGTGAAAATATTCTGTTCCAACATTTTCAGCAATTAAAACCCTTCATCTAGACTGTTTAGTGCTAGAAATTTAATTAGCTGATAATATCCACTCTAGAATAAAGACAAATATTTTCATGTCTTTGCTGAAGGCTAATATTTGCAAAAAGAAAAGTAGACGAGTTCCTTAAATCTCTGTAATCTTGTCCCAATAAATATACTTTCTTACTGTTAAGTTTTTAATGAATTTCTGCACGCATTTCTTACTTTTTATATAATATTAAATGCTAGAAAGTGGCTAATCAAAGCTGCAGGTTTCAGCTTTCAGAGGACTATCAGATTCAATCCAGCCCTTCCATCTTGGGGTCACCTGTAATAAATGCCAAGGAAAGGGGTAAGAGTGAAAATGTGTAATGGGACACATAGTTCTTTTCTTCAAGAGCAAATATATGGATGCTCATACGGTTAGAGATGATATCCACACCTCGCTTGCAGTAGTTGCAGAAGCTGGGTAGTTTAGTCCTTTTTGCAGCTGGATCCTGTTGAGCCAAGCAGAGGTGAGCGGGGAGGCTGACTGCTGGATATCCTAGGGAAGCAGAGACGTGCTGAATTGACTCTGCAGCACTTGCTTTTGTGGCTTTTTTGCAGTTGAATACTGAAATTCAGTAAGCAAAGCCAGCCAGAAGAGGAGTTTTAGGAAGCTCCTGGCACTGTCTTTGATCAACCTGCAGCTCTGCTGGTAGAGTGCGTCAACACTGACTTTGGAACAAAACGTTTTCCTGCTCATTCACCTGATGATGGGACCAACCCATTAAGGAAATGCAGATAGTGAGACTTTCAGGTTTCCTGACTGTAAAATGCAGCTTTGATACTGTTTTTGGACATCAGCATAAAGCAGAAGGTATAGACTGAATTGTAGCCTTTGTGAAAGGCTGAGTTTGGTATTTTCTAATTAGAGAAATGAACATGGTAATTGCTGGAGGAGGGAAATGCAGGGTATTGGGGTAGGAAAGTACTTCAGAAATAGGGTTAATAAATGAAGTCTGAATAGAGTAGGCTTGGGAGCTGGAGTTCTTAACATCTCCATTGGATGACAAAATTAAGTATGTCCCTTAGTGGGAAGTATGAAACTGCTTTTCAAAACACCACCTGAGAGTGAGACTTCATCCATTTTTAATTAAGCCATCTCAGTAATAATTACTGTGATTTAGCCATTTCCCAAACAGGTCTCTAGTGAATTATGGGTATGATCAATTCTTGGAAGAGTGAGCATTGGGCCATCTCTGTGATGGTGCAGCTCTGGGTCTGGTAACCAAAGGGGCTGGCAAATATCTACCTACTGTCAAATAGGGTAAGAAAATCAAGCCTGTGTGAACGGAAAAAATGCTTAAGGTAGTAAAAGTTAATGATGACTTTTGAGCTGTATTTATGCATTTAATTAGGCCTGGTCTTAGTTCCCTGCTCTGCTGTTTGCTCCTAGTCCAATACTGGGCAAGCCACTCCAAGCAGGTTTTCTGCTAGAGTAAACTGGTGTGGCTGTTTTGCAGACAAGAAAGCAATGCCAGTTGTATGCGGTGGTGGATGTGGTCATTAGATTTGATGGTGGACAAGGATAATTTAGCTTTATGTCCTATAAAAACACAGACCAAAACCTTCATCTGTGTATCTCTAGTAACTTGGACAAGATGGCAAACCCTCTGGGTGGTTTTCTGGAAGGCAGAGGTCTGGTTTTGATTTAAGGAGACCAGAACAGAGATAATTTGCTCCTTCATGAAGTAATTTGTTCTTGTGGGTGAAACACAAGAGGTCCTTAACACCCCTTGAACCCTCTGCTGTGGATTAGTAATTGTGTAACTTCTGACTTTCCTCCTTTTTCTTAAAAACAAGGTAATTTTTTACTGGGGGCTAAATATCAGTAACAGCAAATCTACTAGCACAAACATGCTACTTAAAAAGGCACGTATATTTCCTAGCAGAAACAGTACTGATTCTGCCATGGCTATTTTACATTTCCCAATCTAACACGTCTAAAGGGAGGCTGTTTGATTTCAAAGCTAAGCTGCATCTTGCAGTGACTGCAGCTTTCCTACGGTCGTTTTTGGTGCTGGGAACCGATGGTGCTCTGTAAGTAACAGATTTGTGGACGATCTTTTCACTGTGCTCACAGTAGAAGACTGCAGCTGGCACTTAAACTGGGCAACGAGAACCTGCCTAAAAGGGAAATGACTTTTGCCCTTTGGCAGACTAATGTGTCTCAGGCTCTTAGCAGCTAATTGCCTTATTAGCACAACAGCGGTGTAAAATCCAGTGAGAAGACTGTTGGGAGTAGCTACATGAAGGCATAATGTGACCCCTGTCTAGGTTAGCATCTGCAGCCAGCATTTGCAAGAGGCTTTCCTCCTCCTAAGTCAGTTGGCGGTCACAGTGCGTAGCAATACAGCACATGGAGATAAGACTGTTTTAATTTCTTGCTTCAGGAGACTCAGCTGTCTCCTTGGAAAGACTGATGCCTTGTCCATGGATTCCCAGATTGAACAAACATACTGTGCCATTTAATTATTAAGGAATGGCTTCAGCATTTCCTGGCAAAATAAACCATGGTCTTAGGCTGAGTCCCAACAACAGTGTTCCACCTGCAAGACCACGCTTCATACCACAAGCAATAGGCAGGACCACTTTTATCACCACTCTTTGGGATAATACAGCTCTCGTAACCCCATTTCCAAATGCATACAATATATTCTTGCAGTTAAATAGCTGCTTTTTACTACTATTTTACTACAGCATTTCCAGGTAGGGACCTGGCTCCTTTCACATTCTGTTGTGCAGAAGCAGGAAAAACAGATGGGCTGAGCATCAAGTACTTGAGCTTTTGGTTTGCAGTGGATGCTGATAAGACTGTGGCATCACCACTGAAATGCTACCAGGGAAGAACATAAGAATACTTTCACACACAAATTGTCAAGATGTTCTTCTCAGCTAATTGTAGGAGGAGGTGTCTAAGTAATACTGATAGGGCTCAAGCTGGAAGCTCAAAAAAGGAACATAGATGCGAATGTTTAAATCAGCTGCCGCCTTAGCTTTGGGACGTAATCCAAATGCCATTCACCTACTTGAATTGCAGAAAAGTGCCCATAAAATCCTAGACATTCAGCCTTCCTGCCAATCTGGAGTGTGAATTATGGAGAGGACAAGTAGGGAGACATTATCAGCACATAGCCTTCACCTCTGGCCTTCACTCATCTTTAAATCTTCCTTGAGTTCTAGTCTCAGTCTAATCTAAATACAGACCATCAGGAACTCTGGTTTGGGTTGGAAGTGCAGTCCCCATGAGTGTTACTTTTGAAACTGTGGGACCGTGGTGCTTGCACGCTGCTGGTGTTTGCAGCAGACATTCTTGGTATCAGAAAATGAAAGGGTGAGAACAGGGCATTTCTCCAAAGACCCTCTTGCTGGTTTCTTGCACCTGATGCTACAGGGGGTTGAGAGCCTGGAGAAGTTCTAATTTGGGGAAGTGATGGCATATAGTCAGAAATTAGACACGGCATTTCTTATGACATGGCCTTCTGTGGGTTTGTAAAATGTTGCCCAGCATGTTCAGAGCATCTGTCAGAAGTCAGAGTGGATGCCGAAAATAAGAAGAGCTTTCAAAATGCTGAGGGTGAAGGTTAATGACTGAAGCCTGTTCGTCTACTTAATTGAATAAAGTTTCATGACAGACTGTCACCTTTGTAAGTTATTGTCATGGTAATTAAGCCTAATAGTGCCATATCAGACTTCTCCCCCTGGTGTTACTCTGTTGGAGGCCTTGGCGTCACACAGGGGAAAGCTGTAGCCATGCTAATTAGGACCAGGCAAGGTACTTGTAAAGCATAATTTAGACCATTTCGTTTTGGGAATTGTCTACTAACCAAGCATGGCTTCAATGAAATGGTTCATCGTTCACACTGTCACTGGGATCATTTATTAACGGTAATCAGTTAAAGCAGTAAAAGTGTCAGCGTGGGCAGAGCATCTTCTCCCAAATCTTTGTTATTGACAGTGTCAGTACACAAGGAGAAACGAGTTCAGATTGGCTTTGCTGAGCTGTCAGCTTGACCCCCTTCCCCTGAACTAACAGTATTTGTCAGCATCGTATTTCATTTAATGGGTACCAAGAGGCAATAAATAAACCGGGAGCCTGGGGTCGGTTCAGTCGGTGACGGGGTGAGCACCTTCTGGCTGACGGCTACCCTGATGCTGCTCTGCTTTGTGGGAGGATATGGGTATTTCAGTGGGAATTCACTCACCAGGAAGGAGAGAGCTTCATCACTAACACACGGCATCCCAGGAGTCTAAGGGATATCTGATTTTTATAGATCAGCTCATCCTGAGTTTGGTTCAAGGCATTACTGCATTGCATTTGCTGCTCCAGCATTGATCCGGCTTGCTTATCTAAGACAGACTTCTTGTCTCCGATTGCTTTAATGCCACATTTGGCCAATGTTATTTGCTTCTGTGGCTCTTGGAGAGCTCCTAAACTCTTAGGGGGAAATCTGTTGTCTGCTAATTGCAATGGTTTATCTTAACATGCACTGTGGCAGGAATGTTTTTGAGAGATACCTTTATTCTGTTGTTGGCCAGTCTTGAACAGAGTTATCCAAGAAAATCTGTTCACCAAGGGCAAGATTTTAACAAGTAGTGTTGTAAAAAGGCAAGCTCTTCCGTATATGTTGTTACTGATCCCTGAAATTACTCCAATGAGAAGTTACTCGCAGGTTATATATAGAGCAAATCCATCTGTAGTGAACTCTGTTTATTTTGCTTTCTTTTTAAATGGAAGCTGTACACTGGTTAGCCAGTTTTTATAGCCTGATCTATAGTGATGCTAAAAAGCCTGTTAACCCAGTATCTGCAATAATCTGGTTTTACTTCTTGCAGACAATGCGCAAACACAAAATGAAAAGAGAAGGGAAAAAAAAGGCTGCCTTTCCATAGGAATCTGCACTTCTCTCCCCAGAACCCCATTTTATGGGTCTGCCTGCTGACTCTACCTATAGTCCTACAGAATTGAAGCATATATAAAGTAAGCATATATAAAGTAAGGTTGGAACATCCTTTAAACTAATGAAGAGAAAATGAAAATAACCTGAACAAATGCATGAAGCCAGTGTTATCAGTATTTGTAACATTAATGCATTCAACCATAACTGTAGCTGTTAGTAAGGAAATACTGCCTTTTCATTCAAACACGTTTTAGTACAGTGTGTAATTTGCGGGATATATATTAGGCACACAAGATTTTCCATTATTATTCCTGAGAAAGGAAACAAACTATATGGCAACTTCGAGGTAAATATGAGCTGATTTAATGTGAGCTCTACTCTGAATAGTTTCTGCTCCTTTAATTTTGGTCTAATACATGTTTTTAAAAGTCTACATGTAAAGACAACTGTTTTCTTCCTTATTGTATCTCCGCAGTTTGCTGTTACAGAAAAGGGGCAATCATTACCAGACAGACAAACGCAGCAGTACACACATATATTCTGAATGCTGCATATTCACTAATCACACAGTGTTTTACTTTATCTTTCTGAAACTTGGTGTAGATCTGTTTTCATTATCTTCTTGCATTATTTGCCATGGGTTCTATGGCTTGGAAGAGCCACTTCAAATACCAGAGATGATAAATGGTAATAGATTTCCCATTACACAAATGCTTTTTTATCCGCTTAGTTTAATTGCTGCATTTCTCACTCCTCCTTTGTGCACTCGTGATGACCAGTGTCCCCACAGTCATTTCCTTAGCTGAAATGAGGATTAGATTTTTATGTGGGAGAGCTGAGAACACTCTTGTTTCAGTATCAAAGAGGAGCAGCTGTGTTTTGTTTGCAACTGGAATTTCCTCTGAGGTAAACCCAGTTCTCTAGGGACATCCAGGCAATTCCCCATGCTAAAGAAGTTCTCGGAGCTTCTTGGAGGAGGGTAAACTGAAGCTTAATATTCAGGTTTATGTCTGAATATGCTTAAATCCCAGTGATGAACCTAAAGAGAGGATGAAATGACATGGTTCCTCTAGTCCCACATGCATGTTTCTCATGCAGTGCAAACACGCTCAAGCTTTTTATCCTCTGTATGAGGCTTTAAATACATGTGTTACATGTAATTTATCTATATGCAATATACATGTACACACTTGTCACTGCTTTCAACTCTTTTAAAGAAAGCAAGGAGTCAAGAAGAGAATCTCATGTGCTGTTACGTGGAGATAGATCTCTAAAGAAGGCAGTGAGGGTTTACTGAGTTTTGAGGGTCTGCAATTGGAATTCCTGAATTTGTAATTCGGAGTTAGTACTCTGGGATTCACATTTGTGCTGTGCTGCAAATGCTGCCACCTGTTGGAGCAGGGCTCCTGTAGCCCTGGCTGGAAAGCTGTCTGGGTCAGTCTGTGGTGTTTGCTTTTGGTTCCAAACTTAGAACTTCGAGTCTGAATTTACCGAACTGGGCTTGTGTCCTTCCAGCCGGAAAAGTTGGGAGGGGTGACCCTGGTAAGTGAGTGCAGAGATGAGGCATCGGAGATTGATGGTGAGGGTTTCTATAGGGCTGACTTCTTGTGGGGACCCTGTGTGGTCCTGCCAAGAGTGAGGCACCTGTTTTCCTTCCTAAATTCCCTTGGAATTCTGCCCAAAATAAGCTTGGTGTTTTCTGTTACTCAATAACCCTGCAGAGAACCAGCTGTATCCTGGGATGCTGCCTGGGGCTGTACAAAACAGCTTATAAAGACAAAAGCTCTCCAGCAGTTTGGAAGGTGCAGCCCTGAACTGCTCCAAGGCTGCTCCATCTCCAGCAAAAATATCCAGGATGATCCATCATCCCACTTCTGCAAGTCGGAGGTGGGACTCGGGATACATTGTTTGAGGAAGCTGAG
>NW_009943978.1:125255-141462 GCF_000696875.1 Nestor notabilis
GAAGATCTCTTTAGCAGGACTTGTGGTGTTGGGGCTGTTACCAGCATATAACCCCATGGCATGTGCACCAGTGCTGGCTTCCTGGTGAACAGGTCCCATAAAATCAAGGAGTTCCATTTCCTTTGCTCTGGTAAGCTGTGATTTATCTGTCTGGTGAAGTGCAAGCATGAACCCATATGTGCTAAGGAGCAAGGTTACTTGGCAAATTAATATGTTAATGTAATACTGGATTCCCAGCCCTTACCAGCAGGAGACTGGCGACAGGTTTATAAACTTCAGTGAGTGATTTTAGTCATCTGGATGAGATAACAAGAGCCCTGTGCTGAAGGTATTGGGAACGGGCTGTGTTGCCTCTAGATCTGTCTTTGCCATCCTCCCCCCAAAAACCCTTCCCTCTCACTCCCTGTGCCACTACATAAACCACGGCCCCGTTTCACTGTAACCGCACATGAGTTCCGAGCGGGCAGTCCCTCGCACGACCAGGCAGGGGTGCGGAGGGGGAAGCGGCGCTGAGCCATGTGAGCGCAGCCACGGAGCCTGCGGGCGCTGGGGGAAGATGTTCGCGGTTTCGCTCAAGTGCCGGCTCGGGGTGGTGAGACGCAGGAACAAAGGTACGGTGAGAGCGGAGCCGCTCGCTCCTGCCCGCGAGAGGGGCGTGGAGGGGACTCACTGCAGCGTTTCCTTTGCCTTAGCGGGGCAGCAGGAAATAACCTACATGGGCTGTGATTGATTTTCACCCCTGATGTGCTTTGGGGTGGGGGGGGAGCAGGATTATTTTACTTTCTTGCATGTCGCACATTTTTCGGAGGTTGGATTTTCTTGCCCCCATTGACTCTCTGGATTTTATTCTATCCATCTGCCACGGTTATTATTGCAGAAAAGTAGATTTAGCAGTGCCTCAGAGCCTCACAAGGTTTCCCTCCTCCCATACGGGAGCTGTCACTTTGCAGGGAGAGGCACTCGGGTGTTTGCCGGATGCCACCAGGCTGTTGGGAGTCCTGATGTCTGTCCCTCCCTGCGCTCCTTCGAGGAGGGGTGTGGGTTGAAAGGATGAGAAAACTGTGAGGATAACTGGGAGAAAATAAACTGTGAGAAGATTTGAGGAATATTTTAAGTGTATCTCAGAGCAAGTTAATCTGAGCCGGGGCAGAGTTTCTGTTCTCGCAGTCCTGCAGTGTTGCATGTGAGGAGAAGTAGAGTTTTTTGTGCCAGGCTGTGATCCTGCAGTCCATTGCCCCGGTTTAGTTGTGTGAGTGTTAGATGTCTATGAACTTCCATGGTGGAGGGTGCTGTGGCTGCAGAGCTCCCGCTCACACGCTGCAGCTGGTGCTCAGTCCCTTTGCTGTAGGCTTTGATTTCTGATGGGTTTGTGATTTCCTGGGGCCTGAAGCCCTTGCTGGGAGCTCTGCTCTCCTGTACAAGCCCTTCCTGCCGGCGGCACTCCTGCAGCAGATCAAAGTCCTTTGGCTTAAAGGAAAGCGACCTGCATTTTTATAGGGACCTCTAAAGAAAACCAGCTTTTAGAGGCCTTGTATAACTTGGGTATTATTGATTTCAAACTTCACTGAATGAACAAACTCAGTTGTCAGCTTTACTTAAGCAGAGAGAGACTTACTAGTGCAGGGACCTGTCTGCTGACAAAAGGAACTCTGTCAGGATGCTGGCAGGTACAAAACTTTGGTAGCAAAATGAAGGGCCCAAACAAGATGTGTATGCCTGAGGTGGACCAGACCTTAAGTCTGGGGTGCAATTCCTGTGTGTGACTTGCCTAGCAAGTAAAGAAGCATTTGTTCAGCTCAGGGGTGCAATTCAATGAGACATACCTGAGCACAGAGCAGGAGCCTGAGGGCTGCTGTGCTTGATATTGGTTATTGGGTGCTAAGAGAGCAAGGGAGCGTGTGGGTTATGATTGCCTTGTCGTGCTCTGTCTTCCACTGTGGTTGGTGCACAGGCAGTGCTGGGCATGCGGAGGCATCACCAGGACGGTCTCTTGTGCCCTTTGCTGCACGCAAGAGCAGGTTCACCCTGGGGTGGCCATCCTGCTGTGGCAGCCTCAGAGCTCAGCTTTACTTCAGGTGTAAGAATTTGCATTTGGCATCACTTGCCTTTGACAGTTTCTGATCACATACCATAGAATCATAGAGTGGTTTGCGTTGGAAAGGACCTTAAGAGCATCTAGTTCCAACCTCCCTGCCATGGGCAGGGACACCTCACACTAGACCATGTCAACCAAGACTCTGTCCACCCTGGCCTTGAACATTGCCAGGGATGGAGCATTTATCACTTCTTATTATATCATTGTTTGTTCTCCTCTGCACTGGAAGAAGTTTCATGTTCTGTCAAACAGGGTGGCACAGGCAGGATTTCCACTTTCTAGAGTGATACCTGGAAGTGCTTGGTCAAACACAGCCATGGGGGCCCTTTATAAGTGGGGAGATGCCAGGAGTTCTTTTTCCCTGGTATCATTTTTTGCTCAAGCTTCCTAAAGGAATTGGTGATAGTGTTGCAACATGAGGGTTTTCTTCTTATGCAGTTTTCCAGGGAAGTTAGGAATGACTGTTCTGACACAGGGGGTGTAAGTGCATTTGTGCCTGCAAAACACTGTGTAAATGCATCTTGAGATTGTAATGGAGGTTAAAAAAGAATGTTATGCCTGTACTACTTGACTAAGTTTCAGTGGCTTTGGTTGAAATATTTAGAATTGACTTAAATCACCTGCATTTCTTAGTGAGAGATTTAAATGAGAGAATCACTAATCTAGTGCTAAATTGTACTGCTTTGATCAAGGATTAAACTGAGCTGGAATTGACTTTTGGGGCTCGAGCTTTGAGTGAACAGCCAGAGAGAGACGTTGGTACTTACGTATTTTGGGACAGCTGATTTTTAAAGTACATCCCCAAAAGGCTGAGCAATCATAAATGATGCCTATGCACCGTGCTAGCAGAATGGGCCCATCATGACTGGGCAGCAACCAAGGAAGGGAGCTGGTATGAATTACGCCAGTGAGTAACGAACTCTGCTGCATTTCCCATCTGTAAAGGTTCAAAACCTAACTGGCTCTGTTGCATTCCAGGGGATGGTCAGGCCTGGTAAAAACACTTGTTATTGGGCACTAAAACTCCCCACCAACTTTGCTTCAAAGAGAGAAAGGAAGACACAGTGGAGGGGTCTGCAGAGGGGTGTGTGACACTGGCAGATATCCCAGCCCAGGTATCTGTGTGTCCTCTGGTCCAAGCATTTATGTGACCCCATGTCCCACAACCATGTGCTCTGCTGGATCTGCAGCTGCGTGCTTGCTAGGGGAGATACCCTTCTGTTCAGAGCTGATTGTAAGGTGATGTGTTCAAATATCAGCTATGGTGTATGGTGCTGCTGTTACTTTTATGTAGTTTTAAATTTAAACATCTTCACAGACATAAGGATTGATTTCCCTGCACTCGTTGCTGTTCTCTGCTTCATAACAGACCCCTTCCCACAGGCTGGCACTTTTAAGGCAAGCTTTCCCCCAGCTCTGCTTCTGCTGTATTTTCTTTTCCTTCCCTTAAACTCCTGCAGCTCCTCTCCAGCTAATCCCCTTACTTCAGAGAGAAAGTCTTGCTGTTGGTCCTCTTGGGTTCCTGCTTTCCTTCTCTTGCTGAGCCCATGAGCTTTTCCTGGCAGGGGGAGCATCCACAGTTAATCCAGCAGGCATTCATTTGGCTGCCTGGGGGCAGGCTGTGCTTCCCTGCGTGCCAACATGGGCTCATACAGCTCTAGGGCTCCTTACTCCTCTTCAAAGTCCCTTGGTCCTCTACAGAAGGTGCTATTAAAAACCCCAAGGAACAAACAGTCACTTGTCCAATACAATAATTAAACTTCCTCAGTATTAGAGGGTTTTTCCGTTGGAAAAGCTAAAACAATGTGCAGTGGATGTCATGTAGCAAATGTCTGTTTGAAGGGTATTTGCCCCCATGTCTGCGTTAGTGCCAAGCATCCCATTTCTTTGTGGCCATGCCTGATGTTCAACTGAGCTCAAATTGGGCCATTTGGAAAGTGGTGGTTGATGGTTGGCTTCCCTGCTGACCCCCAGCTACTGCAGCAAATCAACTGTATGTTATAAATAAGTAAACAGAAGTGATGGAGATCCTAAATAATTAACCAGGTACATGTGTCGGCCTGAAAAGAAGCAAATGAGGCAACTTAAAGGTGCTCTCACTGTTCCTTCTGCTTTCCAAACCTGCAGCCCAAGGGGAGGGGTGCTCTGTAAGAGCTGGTGATAGCGGGAGCTGCCTGAGCCACCACCAGCACACATTGAGAGGTCTGGACCCCACTGCTGTAGCAGAAGTGAAAACGTAGTTACTTGCGTTGAGATGCTTAAAACATGTTTATTTTTGTCCACTCTAATTCTCCCAGTGTGTGGTGTGATGATGTTAGAGCAGGAGAAGTAATTTTGCTGTTTCTTTGTCAAAAGCTGTCATTTGGAACATGCTGGGCATCAAAATTTTAAAAGAAAATATACATTCTGCTTTCCTTCTACCTGACTCTGTGTTTTCCAGCCTTTTAAGCTTCAATGAGTCATGTTGATTATTATTTGGTTTTCTTTCAGGACTAGATGATTCCTTTTACTTTTTGTTCTTCATCTCTTGTTTGAATGGGAACTGAGAAACTAAGTAAGCAGAGAAAAAACACCCCAAAAACCCAGGGACTAACGAGAAGAATATGTTCAGAAAAACTGTCAAATAGGATGCAATTTGCAATGAAAGGACCAATTGTGGTGTAGCAGCCTTTATACCGAGATCTAGACTTTCAAAGAATACCACATTTGTGAGTGCAGGCTTGTCCTTTAGACACAAGTTACTCCGTCCTGCACAGTGTATAAAGATGTTTGGTTTTATTTCCATGTTTTTGTTGTGCACAGTGTCCTGGAAATCAATCCCAGGAATCAGGAACAAGTTCTTGTGTCATGTTGCCTTGTTTGCTGTACAGCAGTATTGAGCTGTAAAGCATCCTGTTTGTTTCCATAGCAGGGAGTGTTTCTGTGATGGGGGTTTCTGTCACCAAAAGATTTGCTTGATGCAGAAAACCAAGAAATATTTTGGAAAACAAGGGGAAAAAAGGAAAAAAATGGATAAGAAGGTTAACTGTTTCCAACCAACGATGTGGCCACATCCAGAGCACCACAGAGTCAGGTTTAGAGTGAAAAGTACTATGGAGCATCTATTCCTGGAGGGGACACCAGGCATCATTACTGCATTTATCTTCCAGCTCTGGAGTAGCCAGTCAAACAAGGTAGTTTTTATTTAGCAGGTGGGCAACCAGCACACAGAAGTCAGACTTCTCCCCAAAATGCAGCTATGGCACAGAGGTTGAGCCCATGGTGTCAGCAACCTAAGGCTGAGCACAATACCATAGCACAAAAAGTTAGTTTCTGTGTTCAGTACTTGAGATGCTTTCCTCCTGACTCCAGTCCTTACATACAGCTATGTGAGATTTTTGCCTGCTTCTTCTAAGTCAGTGATTAATGCAAAGCAGCCTGGAAGCCAGCATTTCAAACAGGTGAGGAAATACCTTGATCTCCTATTCCCCTGCACCTGTAGAGCTTTTTATCTGTAGTATTTCTTCCCTCGTGTACAGGAATCCGACTTTGCACTACTCATGGGGGTGTGCCAAATCACACTGCTTCATTTCTTGTGGAAGTGGCGGGGGATCTGCAGTAGGTCTGTCTGGGGGCCAATCTGCTCTTGTGCCTTAGGGCCATATAAAGGAAATTCCTAGGGTGTTTAACCCTATTAGCTTCTCAATTGCTCTGCTCTCAGTGTGGCAGGAAATGCTTTGTTTTAATTGAAAAAATCCACCCAAATCTGATAACTGCAAGTCTAAAACCCGTGGCACCCCATGCCCAGGTCACCCCATGGGCATTTTGTGTGATGCTATTCTTCCTCCTTGTGAATGTCTTAAAATTCAGGGCTCCCACCAGGCTGCTCTGTGCCCCCAGTGTGACATCTGAAGCAACTAGACACAATTAGGACTCTGCATCAGTCAAAATGATCGTTTCTCCCCTTAATTTTTCTGCTATATTCACATAATCCAGAAAATCAGGTGCTAGAAAGTCAGGGACTCAAATTACCTATAGGCTGATGTTACTGGTGCAGGATGTTTTATATCCTTGGTAGCAGATCTAGGCTTTCTATTCTGTCTCGGTGCAAATACCTGGTAAAGAACTAGGTTTCCATTTCCTACTTTGATGGAATTACTTTGAAATGTAATAGGCAAAATGAAATGGCTTTATTAAGTAACAAAATGCTTTAACAGTACATTGCAGAAGAATAAAAGCACAAAAATAAAGTGAGGCTTCAGCATTTGGCTCTGTTTGAGTCCTGAGATGATAACAAGACTACACATTAGCAAGGTATAAAGGTCTGTGTTTTAATTTATGTTTTTGTTATCTGGCCAAAAAAAGGTGTGTTTATGAGTTACAGATACAAACAGAAAGCCAAACAACATTGGCATTTGCTGTAGGCTAAAATTAGGGTCATTTTTCAGTTAGTTCCAACAAATCTGGTGGCCACCAGCTGCTCTCCTAATGTAACAGTTAACTAATAACAAGAAGTGCTGCTTTAGCTTTCCCTCCCTGACCCGTTATGCTGGCTCATTTAGCTTGAGTAAAAGGAGTGATCTCCCAGCTTCTGTCCAGACAGGATCTGGACCGCATCCCTCCATTCACTTTGGTCTCTGTTGTATGAGCTAGTTGCATCCCACCATACTCAGGAGAAGGAAAGTAGCACCATGCACCTCATCCTTGAGTCCAAGTTCTTGGGGAAAAAGAAATGAAAATATTGCCACTGTTTTATTTTAATAAGGCTTTATAAGAACTCTTCTCTAAACATGTTGTATTGTGCATTTGAGGCTCAGTGAGTCCGACACGCTGGAGCTGGGCTTGTGTCCTTGACCAGGCTGGCAGCCTCGTGCTGAACTTTTCTCCTCGTGGTTTCACTCAGCTCCTGAGGGCTGTTGTAACCTAGTTTTATGTAAGCAATTTCCTTTTCTCTCTCTTGCTCTTTTTGCTTTACAGAGGATAGTCAGATTCATCGCACAAAGCCATGGAAATCAACAGCAGTGTGTAATGCGAGGCTTGATTAACTGAGAGTGGGAGGGTGCAGGGAAGGGTTGTGCTCCTTACCAAATCACCACACGGTTTGCCCATCCCCAAGATGTCTGTCTGCAATTCCTTTTTTACAGTCTATTCCAAAAAACACAAACCCAAAAGGAAACTAACTGCCTTTTCAAATAGATGGTCTGTCTTCACAACCAACATGCCCCGTTTCATCCGAGTGCATTGGACTGTAAAGGAACAGTCCTTTACAGAATATGTATGAGGAGAAAACACTCTTTTTCGCACTGAGAAAACATGCCTGAGCAGAAAAGGAGTGCTCTGGACATGTGTCCAGAATCTTGGAGCTGTTTGTTTCATGTTATTGGTGTGACTGCTGCCTCGGGTAGATCAGCATCCATTGCACTGCGGCAAAACACCAAATAAAAGAATGGAAGTGGTGAAACCCCAACACTTGCTGAGATACCTGTGAGTGAGGATACTTTTCACAGGGTCCCTTAGCCTGAATGTAAAATTACCAGAGACACGTCTTTCCTATGAGAAGATGTAGCCTTTTCTCTGCTCACTGGCGTGTTAAAAGAGGAAATAGAATTCTCCTTCACTCAAAGGCTTTGCACATCTCTTGGGGTTTTTTTGGTTTTTTTTTTTTTTCCTCATCTCCACTTGCTTATATCTTGTTTTGCTCAAAATATGTTTTCATATCTTTAAAAGCTTTGGGAAATTAGGAACATAAAGTGAGGAGGACAGAGTCTTTCTCACCATCTAAGTTTTTTCCAGGTCTATTGCAACCCATGTGAATGGTCCAACAAATTGAGATGGTTGGGAGCTTCTTAGTTAAAAGGGAGTCAGAACCCAGAGATTCACAGGATCTGTAGTTTTGATGTACCCGACATTAGAAGCTCCTTCCTGAATGGAGGATGAGCTTCCTAACCGCAGTCAGACTCAGGAGAGAGATTTCCCTGAGAAATAGGCAATGACTGGATAGTTGGGACATTCACATAAGCAGAGAGATTCCAGCTCTGATCTCTGGTGTGCCCAATTTAGATCTGGAGATGGAACTGGCATCTCAGGTTGTCAGCTATGATATGTACAGCCTCTGTATCATCACAGGGGAAAAACAATCAGCTTTTGCAAGACAAAAAGTACTTGCCCACTCAAATCTGCTGCCAGTGCAACAAGAGATGCATGCAGAGATATGAATCCAATAACACAGGTTTTTCTTCCCGAAGTAATTCTTCCTCTGCCTGTGAAGACTCCAGGGTTGAGCATCAGTTTATCCAATACCAGTTCAGTGATCCCAGCTGGAAAATAAAATCGTGCCCAGTTACCAGACACTGTCCCCATATAGTAGGAACACCCACAGCCTTATATCCCAGAGATACTAGCAAGGTCTTTTCCTTGACAAAACCATCCCAGACTGGTAAAGCAGAAGTAACTCCTTTTGGCTCCTATGATACGTAGCCGAACATTCATAAAGAAAGAGAAGTTTTCGGAAAGCACGGAATTTAAGCAGTAATAATACACTGGCTGTTTTGCTTCCCTGAGCAGTTCATTTCTTATGCGTTTTCTTTCTTTGAATCTATTTTTGTGTTTTCTGATGAGCTGCCTCCCTGCCCTGGCAAGAGCTATGGCTGGTTTTGTCTTCCAGCAACGATCATCATAGATATTAAAATGACTCAAGAAATTTCGGTCCTAGAGCACCCACATTCCTTTATACTAATCCTGTTTATACATTCATTTCTGGGGAAAAAACCTCAAAGAAATAGAGAATAAACCAGACCGATTTGAAAAACAAAAAGCAATTTTAACATCCCTCATGGGGTAAATTAAAATGATTTTGGTGTTTCTGATAGATTTTTCTTGGAAAACAGTCAAGAGCTGAGCTTTTGTTGTGTAAATTTGGGCTTTGTCTGTGTGTCTGTCTAGCTATGGCAGTATCATTTGGCACAGTGGAGGAGGCTGGTTGCAAGCAGCGCAAGAGTTGTGCTGATGATAAAAGCCTCAGTAGCCAGGTCCACCTGAATTTTGGGAACTTCAGGGGTGAAATAAACCCTGCACAGCCCCTGGCCCTGCAGTATATCTGTGTTACTGCTGGCCAATGCAGATGGATTGGCTGCAGTCACTGTTACCCATAGGGACATACCCAACAAGAGCTCGGTGCTTTTCTCACTTCCAGGTATCAGATGAAGTTCAACCCAAGGGCTGAATATGATCAGCCTTTAAAAGCTTGTGTGAACTTTTGTCATAGTACTAAATTCAAGGATTCTCTGACTCTGCTGGCCTGGGATTTGCTCTAAGACCTGTTTCGTTTAGGGGCTTCTTTGCAAACTCTGGATTGGGCACCCATAATTTGTCTTGGGCCTTTTGAAGCCTTGAACTATTGAGTTTAGGTCTAAGTTAAGGTTGTCCATCTTGTGCTGTCTTTTCCCCAAAAGGAGCTGTAAAATCCTGTTGAATTTGAAGGTGTCCAGAAGCAGCTGTGGGTCAGGAGGAGGTTTGTTCTCACATGTCCCTCTGACCCACTCGTGTGGCTCATTGAGCATGGACCTGAAATGAGCCCCAAAGGAGTCACCACAGAGAATCCACATGAGTGGGTCAGAGCCTGGATTCTCTGTGGTGACTCCTTTGGGGCCCATTTTAGGTCTATGCTCAATTTCTCCCCACCTCAAGGAATGTGACTTAGAGCCATGGTGCCTGGCTGGAACCCAGCGTGACCAGCCTGAGCAGTGGGTTGGTGTGATGGACCAGTGGAAGAACCTCCATCATTGGCTTTAGCTATGTTCTTGGGAGATGGCTGAGTTACCAAAATCTCCCTTCATGTGCCACTTCTGCTGTAGCTTGGGGTACATGATAGCTCCATTTTCCAACAGCTGCACCACTTTTTTTCCCCTGCACATAAGCATCAAATGCTGTTTGCTGAATATTTCACTTGTTCTTATTTGGACTGAAGGTTTCTGTTACCACTGGCCCTTAGGGGACCAATTTAGCTGCACTGAACCAGTTTTGGTGTTCAATTCCTTCTTTTCAAAGAGCTGCATTTCCACATCAGTTGCACCCTTCATATGCTGGCATCTTCTACACTTCTAGCTCAATGAATGTATAAAAAAGCTATTTCTTCCTCTTGTCTACCCTCACTAGCAGAGTATGCCTCTGCTATCTAAATGGTGGGGGAACATGAAAGTTATGCTGAGAAGCAGGGGAGATTTCGATGTAAATGATGTACCACAAGGGACACAACCTCATTCCATCTGAGTGAGGTTTTAAGCACAGAAATGCAAAATATTCAGCCCATGTATCATTAAAGTGTTGCAGCAAAGCCTCTGCCAGCCACCAAATGCCTGAGTAAATCTGAACTGCTGACTGTGTCTCAGCTCTCTGCCCCAACCTGCGCTATGGTACCACCTTCTGTAACTGCAAACACATCCTGCAGCATCCTGGTTTTTGTAGGGTTCTTGTCCCAAATAACTGTCACAATGTTGGTGTCTTGTGGCTTTCATGCCCTGAGGAGAAGCCTGTGAAATTCACTTTGTTCTATTCCAGTGTTAGTAAGAGATGCAGGCAGAGGAGGTAATCTCAGTCTGTTATGGTTTTCTGATAAAATATATAGAATTAAAGATAGTATGGGTGTGTTCATAGTATCATGAAATAATTTTTGGAGATTGGAAATGCAATAAGTGTGAGTATTGTTTTAGCTTATGGCTTTCCTTAATTTAACTGAAATTTGTGATGTTGATGTCGTGGTAGAGGATAGAGGGCTAAGTGTGTCATTACAGGGAATTTTCAGGCTTCAGCACAGGGATCTTTTCATGAGGCTGGTGCCTTGTAATCACACAGATGCTTTAGAAAAGCCCATCTCAATGTCTGACTTGAATCATGTTCCCCCACTCGGCTGCATACGAGTCAGCCTATTCAGACTTTACAGGATACAGACACCAGAGCCAAAACAGACTCCTGGAGAGGATTCCTGAAGGTGGTGTGTGATTTTGTCCTGCACTGAGTGTGCAAATACCCCTAAATCCTATATATCCTTTCTGGGCCATTAAACAGGATCCTTATTTCCCTTCAGATTGTAGCATCTCAGTGATGGATTGCAGAACTCTGCCTATCAGTTTAACCTCTCAAAGCCCTGTTCATGTATTTCCTTTCCCATCTTGTGCACAGGCTGTTATCCCCATCAGCTCCAGTTTACTGGATGCTGCTGCTCAGTGCTGCCTAGTCAGAATCTGCTATTTAGGGATGGCACCAAAGCAGCATTATTTGTTTGCTTTTCCCATTCCATATGCACAATCTCCCTTCCCTTAAAGCCATAAAGAGAGTGGGGTGACAGATGCAGAAGACCCTGCCTGCATGCTTAGGTTTACGACCACTGGAAGCCCGGGATACCTTGCTCTCCCAGTTCTCCCCTGTGCAAAACACAACTTTGAACTGGTTCCATGCTTGGTGGCGAAGGGGGTATCAAGCTGATACCCAGCACAAATCCAAGTCGTGGTGGGCTGGGATTCACTGATTTATTCGTGGCATATCCCCTTGGTTTTGGTAGGCAAGTTATTAAAATGAAGCTCGTCAGCACACCGAAGAGGAGTGGGGGGAGCTTTGCATCTTTCATGCGGTTTGATCCTGCTCAGCTTGTTAACACTCCATTGCTTTTGTGATTAATTATTTAGTCTCCTTCCCTGGTACTGGGGTATAATAGCGCAACCCCCATTTCTGCTGAGGCTCACAGTTCTTTGCTTTTCCCTGCAAGCCCTTTGCATCACCTCAAAGCACAGAGCATCAAGTTTTTGTGATCTCCAGGGCATAGCTTCTTCAGCCGTTTGATTTGGGGGTGTTGCTTCTTACCTTGATTCTTTGAGGCCATGCATGCACCTAGTGCTCAGGCACCCTCTTGCACGTAGCAGGGGTTTGTGCCCGTGGTAGGGCAGATGCGGGGTGAGCCCTGGGCTTGCTGCCCTGGTTAGGTGCTGGTGAACGGGTGCAGGGTGAATTTGTACCCAGTGGGTGCTGTGGTGGTTGTTACTGGGGTTGTGTTTCAGAATGGGTGAGCTAAATGCTTGCAGCACCTGAACCTGTCCTCTGGGGTATCGGGGCCCGTGGACTGTGTGCAACCAGTGGCACAGGGAGGACGGGCAGGTCCCTCCAGTTCTGAAAGGCACCTTCTTCTCTCCGTGAACATCCTCGGCTGTGCTTCCTGCTTGAAGTCCTAACTGCTGGCTAGGGCAAGGCCTGAGGTGTGAATAATTAGCAAGGAATTAGCTGTGTTTTCTTTATGGCACAGTCTCCCCCATTCCTCTGATGTTTATATCCTCCTCCTTTCATCTCTCGCCTCTGGGGCAGATGCCCTGCACAGCGTGGGACCACGAGAGGCTCTGTGAGGAGTGGGCAGGCACATCCCACTGCAGCAGGGTTGGGAGCCACTGCTCCTATCCCAGCCCTGCAGATGTGACTCGGGGGGGCTGAGTCTGTCCTTCACCCTGCTGCAAACTCCCTGTCTGCTGCTGGATGAGCCACCCTTCCTTCTCGTCCAATTTCCCTCCTCCCTACCAAAGGTGTTGGACAGGCTGACTACTTTATGCTTAGGAAGCTGATGAAGCGTTAGCCCGGGTTTCTTTGAGTTTTATATGAGTTCATAAATTAAATGGAAGTTCACAGTGATGAGGAAAGGAGCCAGGGAGAGCAATTATTTGTCAGGGAGACATAATGACTGATGGGTTTTCTACATGTTAATTGAAAGTGTTGGAAGTTTTAGTGAAATAACACCTGAAGGCAGCTGGTACTGAGTGTACAGAGCAGACTACAACAGGCTGCATTGCTCGCTGTTTAGGAGTCTCAGTAGTAACCAAAAGGTGTTAATCAAATCACATCTTTAAGACTTTGAGCCAGATGACAGAGCCACAAAGCTTCAATCCTCTGAACATGCCCATGTCTGTGTTTTTAATGCTCAAGGACCTGCCTGCAGACCAGTTGACTGTCTCCAAATAGTGTCTGTGCATCATAAAACCTGAACATGATCCAAGATCTCAAACACCTCCCAGGTGGGAAGCACTGGGTCGCTGTGAGCCAGGGCAGCCCACTACAGTGTGACGAGGTCTGAGGGCCTCCCCATCCCTAGGGCCGCATTCTCCTTATGGGAATGACGTCTCGTTTCCGATCGCAGAATCACAGCGTGTGCCTCCCATGTCCATTAATAGCACATAAATAACCCTCTTGGGTCAGAGATGCTGAGGTAATGCGTAAGCAGGGAAGAATCCAGAGCAGAGGCTGGACTCGCTGCCCTGGTGATTAGATCACAGCAAAAATGAAATTCAAGCCCTGTTTCTTCTTCAGACGTCACCAACTCATGAAATTACATTGGGCCACACCATAAGTGGAGGTACCGCAGGTACAGTCATAGCACAGTAAAGCAGCATTTTAAGACCCCAGTGTCATAACCATCAAGCCACACGGGTCATATTAGTTATTAATAGTTACCATTTTGAGGATCTTGATATATAAGCTTCACCTTATACCGTTGCTTAGTGTACTTAGTGCTTGTGGAATTATTCATGTTACAAGGAAACCAGCACACGTAATAACTTGTGGGATTCAGGTTGTCTGTAAGAATACATTTATCTTCTCATTTTTCGAGATATTCCCCCCCAAATGATAGCTCTGTAGTAAAAGAGTGTATGAAGTAAGGAAGCTTAAAATACACATTATATAGAACTTTTTGGCAAAGTTCCGCTGACAAAATCATTAGATCTCTTCAATTATTATCTAAATAAATATTTTATTGTATTTTAATGTGTTTTATTATATTCTGCAGTCCCCTGAGCACCTTGATGTCATACATAAAAGAATTATGTAGAGTCTTTGCAGTATGAAAATGAATGCTTAAATGCTTGGAGACTTATAAAAATTTCAGCAGGTTTTCTAAGGCTAGGGAGAAGGGTTCATAAACACGTTGATTTTCCCCTCTCAAATGTTTCAGGTCAATGGGGTATACAAGAGATGTGAACAAAACCTGTGCTCTCGTAATAAGAGACTGGAGTGTTTGGAGGGCAGTGTACGTAATGCTTGTGCTGTGGCACTCTCTAATAACAGCTCCAGACACTGCAATAGCATTAAAGCATGACAAGATTGTATAATAACTCTATTAATCACTTTCCTAGTAACATGAAGAGTATGTTACAGCAGCTGAATAAACCCTACCATCTTTCAGTGCCTTGGGATGTTTGGGGCAGTTACTGCAGGGGGCCACCATCTGTTGGTTTGGTCTCTAAACGCGTTTTAAGTCCTTTGTGGGGTGGTGCATAGTGTGTGTTTTGCTTCTTGGAAGCAACTGGGAGCAGGATGCACCCATGTGTCTGTCCCACCTGCCTGCCCGGAGAGGCTTTGGGAAGGGGATCAAGCCAGTTTAATGCAAAGGCACTATTAAATGTGCTCACCCAGCTTCCCTCCTGATCTGATCTTGAATTGACTCTTGCATTATTTATGTGTTTTCCCCCAGCTTTGTGACCTGGGGGCTGGGGCAGGAAGAAAGCTCTGGGGTGCGAGTGCCTGTGTGCTTGGTTTATGGTTATGCGCCTGTTGCAGGGTGAGCATTGGTTTCCTCTCCAGCCTAGGTCAGGTCTCCTGAGCCCTGGGCAGGGCTGTTGGTAGACACCCACCAGGTAGTGGTTCTGCGTTGTTCCCAGGAATGGGGAATGGCTCCAAAGTCCCCAGTGGCCAGACATTCATAGTGGGATAATGCTGCAGGCAGTCTGTGGGTAGACACCCACTGCCCATTAAGTTACACAATGGGGAAATTGTGGGTTCTTTTCCTCCTAGTGTAAATTTGCACATCTAATGAGTACTTGGGTAGCAGACACATACAATGGGGTTGGATGGAGATGTTTCTAAAAGGATGCTACTTAACCTCTGCTACCAGCTTCTTGATAGCCAGGAGGCGTCCCAGAAGAAGATAATTAGGCTTGTGCTATTTCAACCTCCTCTGATCCCTAAGAAAGAGTTAATTACAGTCTTTTCCCTCTTGCTCAAAGGTGGCTGGGTATTATTATCAGAGCTGTGATTATTCATGCTAATTGCTTATTTGGAGAGGGGGAGAGAATGAGAGAGAGAGAGAAACCTCAGACTCCGCATCAGTGATTAGCAGAGCAGACCAGGTATACTTTGGAAGGCTGGACCAAAGTAGTGCAAAGAGGTGGAAGGAGGCTGGGAATGCTGGAGAGTTGGTGAGCGAGCAGACCTGGTCCTGCTAATGCTGCCACCTCCTCCGGGACTGAGGAAGAAGAGCATGCACTTCTTGCAGACCTTCCTCCGGTGGAGGGCACTCCGAGGTAACTGTACTGCCGGCTGGAGTCTTGTTTGTTTTGTGGCTTAATTAACCTCTCATCATTTGGTTTCATTTTGCTTTAAATCTCCCTATGAGGGAGCAGGGTGGGTTGTGAGCTGCATGTCTGAGGTTTGGGTTTAAGCTTCTCTCTAGATATTTCAAGTGATATTTCATTAAACTGAACAAAAACTTCTATGATCCCCTGACTGCCTTGGTGCTGGAGGTTTCGAGTTGGGAAGGGCAAAGGAGATGGTGTGTCTGTCCTCTTCCTTAGTTATGGGCTTTTAATAGTAAGGCTGATTTCCTTTGGAGGCTTATTTCTCTAACAAGATCCGGGGCTTGCTTGTTAAAAGCGATAGAATTAACCTTTATTCATTCTTGGTTAAGGGTGTCTGAAGTATGATGGTGCTGATGAGATGCTTTGAAGGCAGCTGCATGGTAAAATCCAGCATGCTGCAGGAGCTGGGACTTGGTGAGAAAGCGCTGTAGGAAGCTGCCTCCTTAGGCAGACGTGGAGCGGTTTAGGGATGGTGATGTGCTGTGAATGTGGTGGCACACACTAGCTTCTTCCGAAGAGAAGAAGAATTGTTGGTGAAGTGGGAGCTTGACCTGAGTCATCCCTAAGAAGTCATTGTTCTATTTTAGTCTATTTTTTGTTTTCCTGGAACAGCAGGACCATGTGTCCTGCTTGACTGGGGCTGCAAACCGCGCCTGGTATCTAATCTCTGCATGAGTCAGTGCAGGGGTGAGCGCTCCACTGTGGCGTGGGCTGTTTTCTGTTGATCTTTCTGTTTTCTCTTAAGCTT
>NW_009943978.1:141493-141946 GCF_000696875.1 Nestor notabilis
TTCTTAAGGCTGAGAAAAACAACCGTAAGAATTGCACTTTACAGGTGATATGAACTGTGCGGGTTTTAACAAAATGACTGGAAGGAGCTGCCGCTGCCGAACGCCTCTGAGTGTTCCTCTGTCCTTTTTATAAAGGTCTCTCTGCTGTCATCCTCATGGACAGCAGCCACGTGCTGTGCTAAAAGCCAAACTGGAATGTTCTCTCTTCTGGACATCTAAAATTATTATCCTTGTGTTTTAACTTCCCAACTGGCCATAATTACGTTTTAATGTACTGGCTAATCTTTTCATCTGGATGTTTTACTACTCACATAAACTATACAGGCTTTCCATGTTCGTATCCTCTTCCTGACAGAGGAATTAGTTTAAGTACAGCAGGATGGGGACTGAGGACTGCTGCTCTGGGGACTCCAGTTGTCCCCATCCTTTGGGATGGGCGGCAGGGACAGGGAT
>NW_009943978.1:141964-161114 GCF_000696875.1 Nestor notabilis
TTGGGGAAGTTTGGATTTACACAAACATCAGGGGCTTGGTTACTATTCTAACGGGTATTGTGTTGCTGAACCTGAGCTGAAGGTTTATTTGTAGTTTTCTAAGCCTTTTGCATGCTGATTATTGGAATGCTGAACACCTCCAAGAAGGCAAGGAATCCAAATTTGCAGCCGTGGCACGATAGAAATAGCCCTTAGTAAACCCAGTCCATCTGCATCTGGATCCCTCAATGATAGCAAACTTTTTACTTATCTTGAAAGCTGTAGGAATTAAGAGCTTTTTTACTTCCTAAGGTATGTGGCCAAAGGGCAGTGATTCATTTCTTCTATTTTCTTTTTTTTCCCCTGTATTTTCTGACCACTTTGTCTTTTGCTGTTCTGTTCCTAAGCCATGTGTAGCACACGTTATCCAACTAATTATTACTTACTGCTTTTCTACAGACCTTAGCTCTCCCAAACACCTCCTAAATAGCAGTGTTGTAGAAAAATAATATACCTTTGTATGCTCCTGTATCTTCCTTCCCATGCACTGCCGGCAGCGCCTGCTGTGTTTTCTGACCACTTCGTCTTTTGCTGTTCTGTTCCTAAGCCATGTGTAGCACACGTTATCCAACTAATTATTACTTACTGCTTTTCTACAGACCTTAGCTCTCCCAAACACCTCCTAAATAGCAGTGTTGTAGAAAAATAATATACCTTTGTATGCTCCTGTATCTTCCTTCCCATGCACTGCCGGCAGCGCCTGCTTCCTCTGCCTGCAGTTTGTTCTTCGTGGTGGGGCTGCAGGACTGTAAGCGAGTGCTGACCTTCTTGCATCTGTGTCACTCAGTGGTTCAACTCCACGTGCAGATTCCTGGGGCGGTCAGAAATCTTTAGGCTGTAGACCTGATTTTGCTTTGCAGGGGTTAAAAGGCAGTGTGATGCTGCCATCGAGGAGAGCGATGCCCCATGGAATGTACTCCAGAGGCTACCAAAGGCCTTGAGAGACTGTGATCTCTCTAATGAGGGAAACATTGCTCCATGGAGGAACTACGTGCAGTACAGGGCATGGCACTCGGAGAGATCCCCTGATTGTGGGGCTCTGCAGGAGCAGGATTCCCTTTGAAAATCTTTACAGTTCATGTCGTTTTCGAGTTGTAAAGGGATTCCTTGGTGGATTTTTGTGTCTCCTATTTCTTCTTGGACCACAGAGTTGGAGTACATAGGTTGGGGAGAACTTAACTGTTACGGGATTTTTGCCATTAAGCCACTGCTGGTGGGGAAACAATTAAAAAGATTATCAGCTGATGTGCTCAGAATGTCTCTGTTGGCAAGGGTTAATGCTGGCTCTGGACAGAGTTTTTGGTGGAGTGAGGCGGCACGGTTGGGTTTACTGGAGTTTAACTCCAGTAGCTGAAATCAGGAAAGGCAGAGGAAAGGCTTCGTAAAAGGCTGACTCTGGGAGTGGGGGACTGACTCTCCAGCCTACATCAACTATTTCAGTAGCGTGGGCAATGTTGTTTTCTCTTTTTTTTTTTTTTCCACTGACAAAATCTATTAATTGAAAGGCTACATTAATCTGCACTCATTGAGTTTGACAGATCTGAGACTGAATGCTAATTCATGGCACTGTTCTGCATGTTGGGGGGGTGAGAGCATCTTTAGGGGCTCGGGCAGCCAGCAAGTAATCATCTGTCAGGCTGAGTTCTTGCTCCATCTCCTCCTACTATATCTGGGCTGGGGGGAAATAGGGGAGAGAGACTTTACAAATCTCAGCAAGAATAGTGCATATCCTAGGAAAAGTAACACCTATGCATTAGCTGTCAGAACAGCAGAGCTGAGAAAAGGTGTTTGGCCAATGACCAAATGCCCTTGCAGGACTCTGAGCCAGACATCAGAGCGGTTGTTCTACAAATTAGCCTTGGGAAATAGCCCAGTTAGAAATGATTGTGTAACCCCTGCAGCAGGTGATGTTCCTCGGGGTTGGGATTTTTAGGCAGTTCCTGTAGTCACATTGTGAGAGCAGCAAGCGCTGGTTTTTATTACTATCACTTCTTTTGCCTGAGATCTTGCCGTTTCCTTGCTTGCCCTCACAACGCTGATGAGGGCACCCCCATTATCCTCATCCCAGGCAGAACTTTTAAACCCTTGCTCAAATCTTTCTTGGTCATTTTGTCTAAGCAGTGACATGCAGTGGCAACATAACGTGATAGAGACATACGTAACAAGCTTCTGTGCAGAGACATATGTAGGTATAAACATGGGTATATACATTTTACTAGCACTAAAATACATTACTGGTTTAGCCCATGTTCCTTTACTGTTTGCAGCAACCTACAGTGGGGATTCTGTGCGCTATTCCCAAGCTCGCAGGCAGGCGTGTGGCAGCTTTCTTCTCTATTCCCCTATCCATGCTCAGCCAGCATTCCAAGATCCCTTACAAGGTAGTGGTCATTTTTAATTTTCCAACATATACCAAGTAAATATTCTTGATAGTATTATCTTGACAAATAACCTGTGCTGGTCTTGCTTTGTACTGCGTTACTCTCTTACCCCGTGTGGCACTATGCCTGTGCACCATACATGCTTGTATAACCATATGTACAAGCCCACTATGATGTTTTCTTCTGAGGTCCTTGCTAGCTGTAAACTTTGCTGCTGCATGTGGGCCTTTTGTGTGTCCATCATCAGAAAATAAATGGGCAGTGATCCAGGAGGTCGAGCAGTCCTGGGTGTAAGGATCAGCTGGACGTAACGCTGGGAAACCTGAATCCCAGCATGAGCAATACCATGGTTCAGGAAGCTCTTATGTGAGTTGTTTTAACCCGCTCCCCATCTCCGTGTAGCTGGCTGCTCTGTGCCTTCAAAAAGGCCTGACTTCAGGGACTGATGCATTAGTCTTTTCTTTACTATTCGTGAGACTCAACACAAGGTACACATGAATTTTGTGGCTTGCTGAGCTTACACAAGGGGAGCAGCAAAGGCAAATGTCAAAATTGGATCTCAGTTCCTACCAAAAGGCTGGGAAAGAAGGTTAGGGGTGTCCAGTGTTTCTTTTGGGCTCATTTGGAGTATCAGCATATTATGATGATGGCCAAGTCAGTACCTGACTTGCGACTCCTGAAGAGCCTGGTACAGCTGGGTTGAAATCAGGTCTGAAGCCTGATTCTCCTTCACGGTTGGGTTTCTTAGGGTTTTTGTTTGGGTTTGGGGTGTTTTTTATTGGCTTAGTTTGTGTGTTGTTTTACCTTCATTTTTTTAACCCTCTGGAAGTTCTTTGCTTTGGTAGCTCAGCTTATATAGCTTCCAAAACAAGAAATAACCAACTGTGCATCCCAGCAGCACCTTCTTTCTTTCAGGGTGATGTTGCGACCCTGTATATGTGCTTGTGGAAACAAACCCACTCAACTGCATCCCTTTCTGTCTCTGCTCTCCCCCATCTCTGCATTAGCCATTCTAAAAGGAGTCGTGGATTCCAACACTCTCATCTGAAAGTACATGCTGCTCCCTCGTGGA
Organism: Nestor notabilis; assembly: GCF_000696875.1. Taxonomy (NCBI): domain Eukaryota; kingdom Metazoa; phylum Chordata; class Aves; order Psittaciformes; family Psittacidae; genus Nestor; species Nestor notabilis. The sequence continues at coordinate 145,457 of NW_009943978.1, forward strand.
GCACCAGGCATTGCAGGCGAGGCCAGGAGCAGATCGCTGTGTATAAACGACCTCGTCTAGCGGCCTCTGAAACAAGTGATGCTCCTTTTAGGAAAGGAAAATGGAATTTTGCAGGTGATTAAATGAGGAGTTTTACTGTCTTTAATTTCCAGCCAGTCCCCGTCTTGGGATGGAATATGTGGGAATAGCTTGTGGATCCGGCTTGGCTTTGGAGGGTGGGTGGGTAAGGAAGGGTGAGAACGTGGTGGTGGGGAGAGGTTTCTGCAGCCTTTTTTAGTGCTGGGCTGACCTGAAGAGCCCAAACTCTCAGGATATTGGAGGCTTTCTTGCATGTCCCTGCAGGCAGCCTCATGTCTGCAGTGTCTGTTTGCTGCTGGGCACTGCCAAACATGGGGCTAAATCCCTCTTGCAAGAGATGGAGCAAGCCTGAGGTCTGTGCTGTTCCCAGAGAGGAGCAGGAATTGCCTCGAGTGCCTCCTGTTCTGCTGAGGAACCTGCTAAATCCTACCCATCATCCAGCAGCTTCCAGCTCTTGGGGAGCTCAGTAAATGAATGTTCCTCGTTATGTCGGGTGGAAGTAGGTTCCTGTTTGAAGAAAAGCCCTCTCCTCTTCTGACACACAGGGAGGATGGAGAGGTTGGAAGCCTGGCTGTAATCACAAGAGGGCAGAGTTGGCTCATGGCTTCTGAGCATCTCCAGCCCATGGACCCACCAAGGGGCAGCAGGAGCTGGCCTTGCCCTTGGCACTGGTGGCAGCTGGAGCTGTGACAGTTGTTGGGCTGTCGGCACAAGTTGACTCCATCCTCTGACTGTGCCCTTCAGCACCGATGTTACCTGGGGGGATATATAAATGAGCCAAGAATCTCTCTTGTGACCCTTCTCTAGTTGCTTTGAAAGGTCAGCTGTACCCATATATGCTCATGGGCGTCTTGCTATGGCATTAATAAAAGCTTCATATTAATATTGATGTTAGAATCGAAAACATAAATTGATTGTTAATTAGCAGTGGAAAAGTGGCTCAAGCAGTGCTGGTAATGATGCACGGGGCTTGGCTTCCCAGGAAAAGTCTGCTCTAAACTACACAAATAGCACAAACGCAGATCACAGGTCCTGTGTGCATGTAAAATAGCAAAGGTGTCATTGCTAACGAACACATCTTCCTAGCAGGTACTCAGCAGGCTGCTGGTACTGCCACGTTTTGAGAGTATCTTTTGTGACATTGCCTGGAAGGAGCCGGAGTGATCACAGGGGGAGGCTGCCTCCTGGTCACCTCTTGGGGATTGCTCTTTCAGGTAATGCAGAAATGTGGATTTTGAGGCTTTTAAACAAATTTAAGTTTTAGAATGATGGCAGGAGACAGTCTTGCATGGTGTGACCTGTGTGAGTTTTAGGTAAGACCATGTGTAACCTTCCCTAAAGCCTTGTGGGTCTCACTGGTGCCATCAAGTCCAGTAGTAAGTTATGTTGAATGGACAAGTCTACATTCTATGGCATTTCTCCTGGGGTGGGGGAATAGGGATGGTATTTTTGGCCCCCTCCTGCAAAATTGAATTTCCTGGAAAGAAAAAGTGGAGTTGTAAAACTGAAGGCTGAGCCGTGCCACCGTCCAAGGCATATTGGCATCTCCCATGGCCCTCCCCCTGATTGAAGAGCAGCTCTCCTATGCAGCTTCATTAGGGTTTGTAGTTAGCTCTGCCATCTATTGAGCATCTCTAGTGTGAATCTGTGATAATAGGGTGCAATCCTGGTGTCTGTATTACTATTGCAGTGATAGTAGGTGCTCTAGTTACTCAGTTTTTGATCAGACACAGTTTGTATTAGTGTGCGATGGCTAAACTCAGTGCAATGTTGTCAGCACGTCATAGGCTCTGCTGTCCAGCAGATCCTCTCTTAGCTCCTTCATTCCCCTGCTCCATGCGTGAGCAAAGCGAGGCTGAAGCACAGTCTTGACAAAGGGGTTGGAGAGGGAATTTGGGCCAAAATCAACCAACAAAGCAAAACCTCCCAGGTTTTGTGCGTGTTCGCATTCAGTCATTTTTTGTATCTTCTCAATCTTCAGACTTTCCCCCTATTTTTTATCTTGTCAGCCTTGTGACTTGCTTTGAAATGGGACTTCCCCACTGCTCCCTTATTTAATTCAAACACTGCTTTAATCCTCTTCCTGCCCTACCCAAGCCTAGCATTTTCACAGGGAAAATAGCTTATTTCCCCACTTAATTGTGTTTGCTCTCCATTTGCTGACCGGGTGACTAACTCCTTGGTGTTGTAACCCATGCAGAGGTGGTGCCTTGTCATAGGCTAAAGTGGTGCTTAGGGTAACTGTGCTAGTGCAGGCATGCAGATGTGTCTCAATAGCTCTTGGAGCAGAGCCAGGTCCCAGCAGCACCAGCCAGGGCCAAGGGTGACGGGGTGAACTTGTCTAAACAAGCAATCCCTTTCCTCCAGAGTTGCTGGGTGCTTGTGGTGGCGTAGAAGGGACTGGTGGTGGGGCTTCCAGCCGTGGGCTCCAAACAGGAGCACTGTGAGAAGCACCCCAAATGCTGGGCAGTGGGGTAGCTCTTCAGGATGCTGTGAGGAAAGGAGAAGTGGTGTTAACCTCTCCCATTGACTCAACTTTTGTTGTGAAGTCTGAAAAGGTTTCCCAAGGTGCCACAGATGAGGTGACAGGAAGACACGGATGGAAAAGGACTTCCTAAAGTGAAGCAGACGCAGCAGGAGGTATTTCATTAGCAAGGGAGCTGGTGGTAAATGCTGCCCTTGTCTTGATGAGAATACATAGGAAACGTGTGATGGCACGCTTGGCTTAACATAACTGAAGAGCCTCGTCTAAGATGCAGAGTAATGCATCTGAAGTTGCTTAGATCTAAACTTGTCCCTAGGCATTTGACATTTCCCTCAGTGAAGACTCATCTTGTACTGTATGTTCATTATAGCCGAATTCTTTCTAAAGATGCTCATGGTAGAGCATCCCATAAAATAAAATCAATTATGCCTCAGCCTTGTGATCCCTACTAAGTGTACAATGGGGATTGATTGTGCCTCTGAGAAGAAAATGCTATGTTACACTTCTCATCTATGTCTAAATGTGTTCCTGGCAGACCAGACCCACTTAGAAACAGCTGTAGCAAGAGTAAAATTCTGGGGCTGACTGGGACCTGGCACTGTTTTGTCCTAGCCTCGATGGTAGAGGAAGAGCCTTATGTTGCCTTAATACAGCATCCTGTTTGCAGATGCACTTGAATAAGTGTCTTGGGAGAAGTCCCAAATGTACTACCTGCTCAAATTGTGCTCTTGGTGTGTCAGATTAGCTGCAGATGCAATGCTGAAGCAGTCTTGTTTAATAGATTTTTATCTTCTGTACCAGTGGATTCAAAGGGATGAAAAAGATCCAGAGTTCTGGGCCACAGCGTGTGGGAGGAAAAGGAGCCTCTGAGTCACTGGTGGTTATTAAATGACAGCAGAATTGAAATGCCTCGAAAGCCCAACTGTGCACTCATGTAGGTTGCTAATTGTTGATGATGTGCAAAGGCAAGAGCCCTGACTGAAATTCCAAGAGTCCTGTTTCCCTAAAGAAAAAAGGGAATCAAATGGCCTTTTTGCTGACTTCTCAGCTGAGCTGTGAGCGCACGTATGACGCAGAGGGCATGGCATTCCCTTGGGCTGCTGGCTGAGATGGGATGGCATTGCTGCCCTGGGCCCCAAAAGCATCATCCTCTGGCTCAGTTGCACTCCAGGCGGGGCTTGGTGTTTAGCTGCTTGGCTGATGCTGGAGGAGAAGAGGGCTGTTGGATGCAGAACTGCTCCCGCTAGTGCTGAGAGAGGGCCTTTTCTTTTCCAGGAGCTTGAGGGTGCTCTTCTAGGATATAAAGCTCCAGGATAAGTTGCTCAGTTGAGGGCAGTCTTCTCCATCCTGTGGTTCCCTTATTCACCAGCTCTCTTGCTTGCATGTGGGTTGGTTTTAACTTCCTCCAGGCTGTGCCAGAAAGCTTTCTGGACAAGGCTGAGGAACATCGGATGTAACTGGAATGAGGTATTTCACCAGATTACAGTTCCTCCCTGGAGGATTCCTCAGTCTGTTCACAGCCCTGGTGCCGTAAGTCCAGGAGGACCCAAGCACTTGTGTGAGTCACTCTGGGGCTGGCACTGGTGGCCTCAGGGACCTGATGGAGAGGAGCTAAGTCATGGAGGTGGGATGCAGGACACTCCTTCACTGCAGCAAGCTCTCACCAGGCTTCCCCAGCAAAACCAGCCATGCCTGCTTCGGGTTGAGGCACTGCATAATGCAAGCTTTGTGTGGGGAGAACATACGAGTTAGGAGCTTAGAGCTCACTTTAAAGTCAATAGAAGGACAACCTTGCTCCTCCCTGCTGACAGCCCCGAGAGATCCTGACTCTCATCTCTGTGACTTAACATGACTTTTTGCCCCTAAAACTGGTGCTGACTAATTCTGCAAAAAGACATGTTGGAGTTACAGCCCGTTGCCTGGGGAGATGTTGGAGGTATTAGTAGGTCACTGGTTAAAGCTGTGTAAAACTCAGCAGGGCTTAGTTTGAGCTCAGAGCTTTGTCCCCAGGTGTAAGACCCCACTCACTGCATGGGGGGCTCAGACACAGGTATGTACCTGCCCCTTGGTCCTTCGGGCTCACAGTAATGCTGGCTCCTTCCTCGCTTTCTCATCCGCTTGGTCATTCCTAAGAAAATGCAATGTTTTCCTAAATTTAGCAGCATAAGTGCTGTGGGTGTTGTCTCTTCTCCCCCCTTCCTCACTTTCAAAAGCCATCTTAAAAGCTGCACAGCGATTTAAATGGCAGCTTGATGGGAATCCATAGCAAATGACTCTGCAATTAGTAAATCTCTCCTATTGTGACAGCTCTATTATTAAACTGCCATAAATGCCAGGCTATTAATCTGCTGTCTCCTCAATCCCCATGCTTCCCCTTCCTGCCTGTCCTTTACACCATTTGATTCTTTCATTTTTTTCCTTAATTTTCCACTGTCTTCCAGTAAGTGTTTCCAGGGAGGTGGCACTTGCAGGGGGAGAAAGGCTTTGTGGCACTGCCCCTTAGGAGCTTTTAACGTGTAAGGCCTGAATGGTCATCTCTCATTTGCTTTGAAACTTCTGCTGCTTCAAACCAGAGCATGTGAAACTCCTCATTTGCAAAAATCAAAGGTTAGCCCTTAAAGAAGCCCGTTTATGCAGGAAGGTGAAGGGGTAGTGAGGGAAGCTGTGACAGCAAATGGGCAGGATATTGACTTAGGAAAAATCTTAGCTAAGTTCTAATGCCGGGTGAACTTTGCAGCTGCTCCATCCCATGATATAGGTGTGCATCTCATTTCTTAGCACATAAATCTGCTCTGTCACCCCAGGGCTCAGGGACATGCAGTGCTGGGGGTAATACAGGAAGCATGCAGGGCTGCAAAGAGCAGGGAAAGCAGAGCCTCGAATAGATGGTGCCTCCATAATGTCGGTGTTGTGTGTTCTCATCCCTCCTGAAGAAGCAGAGGGAACAGGAGCATGCAGAGGAGTGGCTGCTGTAGCATAGTGCTGGGGTGACAAGAAGGTTTCATCTTTGAGCATTGAGATTGACGTGTTGAGGACGAAGTGCTGGCACCTCTGTCCTGGGCTTTCTACTCGGGAAAGAAATTGTGTCCTTACAGTGGTGCAAGGATGAGCTTAGCACAGGGAGGTGCCTGCTGGCTGCAAGCAAATGCTGGGGAAGGTCCCCACCAGCCTTAAATCTGTGATCTCCTGGTTTACAGCACTGCTTGGAATGGTGCTGGTCTCATTGGAGCGGTCTGTCACTGCAGCTCCCCTGGCACCGTGGTGCCTGTGCAGAAGGAGCTGGATGTTGCCTGGCAGAAAGTCTGGATGTGTGTTTATAAAACATGCTTGTACAACTGTCCTGTTCTTTTCCACTGCAGTAAGAAGTGGTGCTGCCCTGTACCACTATACTTTCACCTGCAGCTTGGAGGAGTGTGTCTTGCAGTAGTGTCAGGACTAGGTCGTTCTGAGAGCTTGGAAATTTGGGACTGTATGAACCTTTAACAGCTGGAGCATAGAGAAAGCATCTACCCTGTTCCATGGCAGAGAGAACACCAAAGTGACCCATCAGCCCAAAATCTGAGACTTAAAAACTGTTGTGGGCTTTTCCCTCTGCCTCAATAACTTGAATGTAGCCACACTGGTGTAAATCAGCTGCACTATGTGAACACCTTACATTCTCTTTGCATCCTATTGCTATAGAAACTTCCCCAGAGCCGGGGTACCTGCATAGCCACTTTGCTGCTCTGGGAAGATCAGGTGCCTCCGAGCTGGGCCATCTGGTTGAGGAGATCTGCTGTGGAGCTGGCTCATTCTGGGCAGGACTTTTGCCTCTGCTGCTGAGGTATTAAAGAAAATGAAGATCTGCATCCACTTAGTGCCAGCTTTAGTCCCTTGTGATGAGATGGGCTTCTGCTGGGCATGCTGCCCTCTGTTAACTATGGGTATTTAGGAGGTTCTTAAATACAATATTATACTCCTAATTATGCAGAAATCCTTCAATCTGGCCTGTTTCATCTGGGATTATGCTCAACCATCAAATCCTGCCAAATACCATCTTCTTAGAGCAAGGGAGGCTGGTGCACTTGGATGGTCCCCTGCAGAGAGGCAAATCCAGCCAAGAGGCCAAGCTGTGCGGCCCTGGCGGGGATGAGCAGAAGCAGGGGCTACTGGTGTGGATGTGCCCACCTCCCTTTTTAACAGCAGAGAGCAGGCATAGCCATGGGCACCCACCTTCCCAGCCCTGCACCCCATGTGGTTCTGGTAAATGCTACTGTTGTTGGATGCTTCCCAAGTCAGGATCGTCCATAGGGTCAGTGCTACCAGAGAAGGTTGGATGGAGGCTTTCACCAGAGAGGTGGCTTTGAGGGAGGAGTGATGTGTGACAGCTACCTGAATGACTTGTGGTGAGATGCTGGAGCAGGAGGAGCTGTGGCTGCCCCATCCCTGGCAGGGTTCAAGGCCAGGTTGGACACAGGGGCTTGGAGCAACCTGCTCTAGTGGAAGGTGTCCCTGCCCGTGGCAGGGGTTGGGACTGGATGAGCTTTAAGATCCCTTGAATCCAAACCAGTCTGGGATTCTGTGATGGCTTGTGCAGAGCATTTGTACCCTTCTCCACCAGCACCTTTCTCCTCTGGCTATATTTCTTTACACCAGGAATGTGTCATTCTGGGTATAACTAAGGCTACGTGATGCTTTGTATATTTAATGGCGCATTTAATGTGGCTGCAATTCAGATCACAAACATCTTTTGCAATGGTGCAACTACTGCTTAAATACCACCCCAGCAGGCTTGAGGCAAATGCTGTTTGTAAAGGAATCCAGTCCTTAATTAACTTGGAAAAATCATAGGCAATGTAGGTAATAGTTGGTTATGCCTGGGCCAGCATGTGGTTACTGCAGGGGTGCACCTGAAATCTTGTAAGGAAGTTTTAATGCCCCCTTGGTGAGCTGTCCCTCAGTGGTGGCTGTTGGTTTAGAGCACCTGAAGCTTCATTGCTTTTTGGTCCAGACCTATTTTCCTGTTGTCCCCCCTACCCATACATGCATCATTTCTCAGCTCTATAGAGAGCAACCCCATAACTTTCACTCAAATCTCTACATCCATTTAAGCCTTGTACTGCTTCTTAGCAACGAATTAACAGTTGAGTGAAAGGGTTTTACAGTACAATATATTTTAGAGAATAAATATTCTTAAATTACCATTCCATAAGTCATTGTACAGAGTGTTTCTGAGAACCTTTTTCTAGGGAGCTCTCTTAAACCTTTAATGTTAGCTCTTGTTTGCAGTAGGTCTGGTTATTACTGTGTGTCAGAGATGTCAGCTAATGCGAAGGTGGGAGATAGCAACCTTAGGTTTCCACAGCTCTTACAGCTTTCAGAAAATAAATTTCTGTGCTTTTTTTCCCTTCATAAAAAAAGAGGGCAGTCAAAGTATCTTTTCTGCCAAGTATACAGCTTCGAAACTTGGTTTTCCTGGCAATAATTCATCCAGTGTCAATTCTGGCCTGGATTCTGTGTGTTCATCTTTGTGGAGTAATAAGGTTTGCAGTCACAGGTCTTTCAATATTGTTCCCAGTGGCCCTTGCACAGGAATACACTCGTGGAGTAGGAGGTGTAGCTCTGGAGAGTGGACTTGAGCAGTTGCCTTGCCTTTGAGTGGCAGAAGTGATGTCCAGGAAAGTGCAGGAAAATAAGATACTGAGGGAACAGCTCTGCTCCGAATGGTATGGCAAAAAAGAATAAATCTCTAACTTTAAACGCCTTATTGCACATGTAACTACTGTGTTTCAGCATGCACACGGCTGCTGAGGTAGCAGAGAAGTGTGTACTTCTCATGTGTAATCAAAAGGTACAAATGAGAAGGCGTCTTTGTCATAAACTGGGTCACTGGGTTAATAGAGTTTTGAAAATATCCCCTCCTAACCCATGCCATTAATATCTCAGCATCCATCTGGATTTTAATACTGTCGGATGCCTGTGATGTGCGTGTCTGTCATCTCCTTGCTCTGAAGGTTTTCTCCCTTAGTCAAGGAAATATTCTGTGTGATAGAGATCACTGCTGAATGCAATATGATGCTTTGACTGGCAACAATTCATCTTCATTTGAACACTAAATATTCCATTTTTCTAGCTCACGAAAGGCTTGATTTAGGAGAGCAGCTCAGTGACTATTCCAGGCAAGGGTTTGAAAGGTAGTATTCAGCTGAACTTCATACAACTTCAGCTTTCAAACTAGGTGAGCTTTTGATCTTTCTGTGTCTGGTACCTGTTCCCTGTTCTTTTGTGTCTCCTGCCATGGGTTGGACTGAGACGCTCTTGTATGGGTGGTGTTTGCACTGCTTTCTAACTGGGTTTTACTGTGTTCCCTTTCATAGTGATTCAGCAGGCAATTTTAGGTTTTAGAGGGAGGAGGAATAGGGGGAGCAGCTACTTTAGAGAGAGGAGGAATAGGGGGAGCAGTTAATGAGTTGCTCTGTCAAAAGGGTTGAATCTTCTCTCTAGTTTACTGGTTACTAAAGTTAGGAACTTTATCCAAGGGATTTGAGATCTGTTCTCTAGGAAAAGATGTCTTTATCATTGGCCATCCTAGAGGAAGCCTGGTGATGCTCTCCTGTTAGCTCATATAGGTGGAGATGGAGCCCTTCCTTAGTGCCTTCCTTGGATGATGCTGCTTTTGTTCTGAGCAGCACTGCTGAGACTTTGTGACATACAACATTAGCTTTACCTTCCTATTGATTCAAACACTTAATGCTTCCTCCTTCTCCCATACCTTCTGGGCCCAGGTGCTCTGTTGGCTGAGCTGCAGCTTGGGTAGGCTTGGCACGCTGTTGCTCCTAATGGTGTGGCCTTTCCCAATCTGATAATGAGAATATGAAAAAATGCTTTGCTTCTGGGTGTGTGTTACTCTTTTTGGGGTGGTAGGATCTTGCAAGGAGGTGCCAGATGCCTGGTATTCTGAGCAGCAGGGGTGCAGATGTCACATGAAGGAGGACTCAGTCCTCCTTGCCCTGCAGCAGCAAGAGCTGAATGGCCGTGGCCTGATTTTGTTCATTTCAGATGTATTTAAACACACCTTTTCTCCCCCTCCCCTCTTTCTGAGAATTAGGAGTCACTCTGCCTTTGCTATTAGGGATCCTCCTCTCCCTTCTTAAACGCAGCTCTCCCAGAGAGATCACACGATCGAGTCAATCCCTTTTTCTCGTGTAAGGCAAAGCCCATCTACTCCAGGTAGTCAAGATTACCAGCTAACTTTACTTGTGGTTGTGAGAGCCATAGGTTATAGTTGCTGTTGTGGTTAGCAAAGCAAAAGCCATTTCTCTCTGCTTAAATGGAAGGCGGTTGTTCTCTCCATCAGGTCCTTTAAATCTTCTCGCAGCCTAGATCTTAGCAGCCAGGTCCTGGCCACCCCAAAGTTTGCAGGATCATGCTCTGACTTCTGCAGGATAATGACTTTTCTGCCCACATCCAAATAACACCAACTACCAGTTGTGAAAGGAGAATGGTAAATTCATTTGTTAGCTGCTTGCTCTCCCACAAGATTTACTTCCATCAGGGATTTTTATAGGCCAATGCTGTGTCTTTCGTGACAGGGATGTGTGCTGAAGGAAATTTATTGTTCTCTTCCTAATAGATAGCAGTGATTTGATTTCAGAACAACCACTTTATGTGCGTTCTGAAAGTGATTCCATTGTGCCACCACACAGTGTTGGGAGCGTTTGTGGCCATGGGGGTATTTGAATTAAAAAGAGTAAAGGCTGCACATCTGCTGCCCTCCACCCCTATTCACAGAACAGTGTTAATCCTAAAGAAAAGAGGACAATTAGCTTGTAAACCCTTCCTGAACCCACTGGAAGATCAGCCATTTTCAATTAAAGCATTTCAGCTGGAAAGATAACGGGCTAAAATTTCCAGCTTTTAAAATATACTATTATTGACTATGTGGGTTTATTTCTGTCAATTTACATTCTTTGTAATTAATTACCCTGGGATAATTAGGACTGCCTTGCAGCATACCCTGTTCCCCACTCTTTCCCCTTACAATGCGAATGACAACTGACTTCATGATCCATCTTCTGGCCTGTTGCAACTAGCCCAAATCCACTGTTGTTGTTTGGACCTACGCTGGGGATGAGCCCTAAGCTGTGCTTTTATGGGTTACTGTAACTCATGAGTAAAAGGATAAAGCTTTACAGAGGACTATGAGCATGCCGTAACTGTTCCCAGGGAGCCCAGATGGGAGGAGGGAGGCTGATCCCATCTTGCAAGCCTGCAATAACAAGTAATTTGCAGTCCCTCGGGGAGCCCCACACACTCTAAAGCCAAAATACTTCTTTATATATCACTGGCCCCAGCACTTGGGGGTTACCTGGAGCTGTGTGTGGCTCGGCTCTGCTTTGTCCCAGCTTGGGAGGTAAAACCTCACAAGCCAGAGCAGGAGCCAAGCGGGCAGATGGGAACGCCTCACCCTAAAACACACAGCTGAGCGGCTCTGTCCGATGGCATCTGCGTGTGCCAGCACTTCCGAGAGCTGCAGCGCTCCTCAGGGCGTCCGGATAGAGCCGGGAGCCTTCCTGCGGCAGCAAGGGAGCCTGACCTGCTTTCACCCCATGCTGGATAGCCGTGACTGCTTAACCGTGATTGCTCCCACTGTGTTCCCTGCAGCTACTGCACGAGCGCAGCGCCAGCATCACTCGGTGTGGTCCGTGCTGCAGACCCAGCACTGGGGAGAGGCTGAGGCTGGAGCCAACCGCCAGCTTGTGGTCTCCTCCAGTGCCGACCACCGCGGTGTCCCCACTTCAGCGGGTATCCCTGTCTGCACCACACGTGCAGCCTTGCATCCCCTGCTACCACAAGTTAATGGGATCGGCTGCGTTTCAGGGGCTTGTGGCTTTTTGGTGACTCTGAAACACAGCTGTGCCTGTGCTGCCCTTAGTGGCTGGGCTACAGCTAAGCAAAAGGAAGAGGAGAAAGGCTGAAAGTTCTGAGGAACTGCTTGGCCATATAGGCTGAGGTACCTGGTGTGGAAATTAGCCCTCTGGCCATGGCCAAGGACTTCTGAGTGAGGTAAGCTCAGTGAGTTATGTGAATGAAAAACCACCCGCGAGCTCTGACTCCTGGGTGCGATGTGGACTGTGCTTTGTCCGAGCCATTAAACTATCGTATTGCTCCTAGTTTTTGGCTGTCTCCCATGCAGATGTTGGGTAGGTCCCGCCTTGTCTCCTCTAGAAGAGTTGCACAGCATAGATACTGCATGGTAGTGGGTAAGAGTGGATATAAAAGCCATTAAAGCTTTTTTTTGTTTAAGGAATACAGCTTGGTGCTTTTGGGATCTCACTGGCTTTATCACGCTACTGATACGAACATTGTCTTTTTGCAGTCAACGCTTCTCCTGCTATTTCTTTGTTGAAATGCATATGAAAATATGCCTTGGAAAATATTTTACATCTGAACTAGTTAATGCAGCACCTTGGAGAGAAGGTGTCTGATGCAAGAGCACAAATGAAGCCTCATTAAGCAGGAATTCAGTGGTTCTACTGAATGCCCCAGCAATTAAATTGCATCTCGATTCATATGCAGGTCAGGAGAGTCTGGAAGGAGAATAGAGGAAACAAAGCACTGTGGCTCTGTACTATGTAAATTAGTGTTAACATGGCATTTCATTTATTGTTAATGCATTGTTACACTGCTACTCATTGAAAAGAAACTGTGTGACAACTGCTAAGACTGATGACCCACTTGCTTATTTTTCCATCTGTGTTGGCAGCATTGCCTCTGAAAAGACCAGTGCCAAGATAAATCTGTTAAGGGGGGTAGATGCAGAGGTTTTTTGTTTCCACAGAGATGAGTGGAGTTGGATGCTGACTTAGTGTTAAGACTTGTTCTTCAGGCTGCAGTAAGCTGAAGCATTGCCTTTCTCTTGGAGTGAGATGTAGCATGGCCACATCCCTGCTGCTAGAAGGACACTTACTTCGGGCTGGATACTCTCAGGATCAAGAGGAACAAGTCTTCAGTTTCTATTATTGGAAAGACCTGAGCTCTTACGGTGTGTAACATAGCAAGGGGTTCAGAGATGCTGATGTGCTTTGCAGCCCCATCAATGCACTCACACCTCTGTTCCCACAGGGCAGCTCCCTGTTGTCATTTGGACTGATGGGGCTTGTAGTCTACTGTTCTGTTTTTGGGGGGCTGCAGTGGCAGCTCCCCAATTTCTGTCCTATTTTCTGTCCACAGCAGGGTATGTTTCCTCCCTTGTGTTTTTTATTAGTATGGTCTTATGTGATGACGTTGTTTCGTCTAAACTGCCTACCCATAGTGGGGAAGGAGGGTGGATACTGATGGGTGCTAATACAGACCCATCGCTATTTTGATTCTTGGTGACACTAATAAAATATAAAGGAGAAACAGTGTTTCTGCTGAAGAGGAGGGACCATGAACTGGTCCTGCCAGGGCTGGACTGGTGTTGATATTGAGGTGCGAGTGCAGCCGCCCCACACTCAGTATAAAGTGGAGTGGTTTAATGACCTTAAAACTGGGAGCCAGTCCCACCACTGAAGAACTTGGACTTTTATTTTCCCTCCAGCTTTTTAGCTGTAAACAAATTGGTATCATTCCTGTGCATAGGTCACTACGAACTGAGAAGATGGGAGCTCTTAGGCACTTTGGTTTCCCTCAGTTGCATGGTGCTGCTCTTGGTCTAAGTTTCTTCAAGGTTCCTCCATTTACACATAGTTCTTTGCTGAGCTGGTTCAATACATGTTCAAGACGATTTCACTTGTGTCCCAAAGTTGTTTGAAATCTGCTAGCTACATTGCTATGAAAAATTGGAGGGGGAGAGGAAAGTAAAGCCGATTAAGAGCATCCTCAAATGGGGGTGTATGTTTTGCCCAGAAAAAGTGGTTTTCTGGACAATACAGCCACAGACGTAGAAAAAAATGGGAGAAATAGGCTCTAACTACCTGAAAGTGGTGAGCCCTCTTTCAGATGCTCTGCATGCAGCTTCCAGAGCTTTGCTCCTTTTGGACCAGGTCATAAACTCCCGCCTTGCCCTGGCATGGCAGGTGGCTGCTGGTGGATCATTAACCTCCTGCTGCATTGCTTATTGCTGTGTCTTGTCAAGCTCCTCTCCATCTTGCTTAAGAAATCCTTGGGAAGCTGAGATTCACTTTTGTTGGGATGACCTCTGCTAACAAGGTCCCTGAATGAGCTCTTTTGTGTCATTAGAGTTGGCTGGGGAATAAAGGATCTTGTACTTTGCTGCAGCCTATTTGTCTTCCAGTGTTTCTCTTATCACCACTGGAGTCCCTAACCCTGTAGTGTCCTACTCTGATTACCCAGACAGATGTACAGCAACCATTTTATTGTGCTTTGGTGGTGGAAGGAATGGATGGAGGTCCTGGAATTACCTCTAGCAGTGCTCTCCATCTCATTGCTCTGCATGTGTGTGTTCAGCAAGGGCTGTAATTGCCTACTGGATGAGTCAATTTATCTTTCAGTGTTCATTACCTGTATGTAATAAGTTAATGTTTAGGACTGGCTTAGGGAATTTGCACTTAAAGGAAAGAATAATCAGGGACTTCTTCCTCTGGCTCCATTATTAACCTGTTTAAATACCCTTTTCTTTGAAGGTTTGTTTTGTTTTTTGGGTTTTTTTTAAGTCCATTCCCCCTTTCCCATAAAGATATATCAATAAAATAGTTTGCTGCATCTGGGGGTTGTGTGAAAAAAAAGGGCATCTGCTTAGACCAAAGATGAGCCCTGCTGCATGCCTCAGGCTGGCATGCAGTTGTCTGGGGTTTCTAAATAAGCACAGCTATGTAGATTTGGAGCAGATGAAATGGATCAAATGTGGATAACTGGGTAATCAGCTGTGAAGTCTCTTCCACCAAGAGAGTGATGGGTCTTCCTCTTGTCCCTCTTCCTCCTCCTTGTCTCCAGCAACCAAAAATCGATCAAGGAGGGATGTAGGCTCTCCAAACCTCTTGATTTTGTGCAAAGATGGGTTGGAGTTGCCAGTAAAAAATGGCTTTCCCAGTAAGGCATTTGAAAGCACTGGTTTTGCTCTGCCAGCAACAAGCCTTGACAGGGTAGATGAGCAGCAAGAGGGGTCTCCAGCCCCTGGCAGACACCAATGGGCTAGCATGTATTTTGAAATGAAAGAAATGGGGAGGGATGGAGAGAAGGGAAGGATGGGGAGAAAGAGTTGGTGATGTCAGATCTTAATGCAAGGTTTAAATTTAAAAGAAAGCATCTGCATCAGTCTCTTCTGCACCTTCCCTAACCCACAGCAATTTCTGTTGCTATTAATATGATTTTATATACTCCTAGAACCTCCGTGTTTCTCTGTGCACTTTACGTTTGTGTGGTTGGGTGTTTTTTCCTCACTGGTTTCCTGTGGCTGACTGTTCATTCAGCTGCATTCAGAGCATCTCCAGAGACTTCCTAATGCGGAGTGATGTAAGATCTCCATGTTCTCCCAGCCTCAGAGCGTGTTCAGCACTAAATGGTCCATTTCAGGATCTTGCTGCAGTGTTCCACAGTCCTGTGGCTTCTGACAAGGATGCTTTTGGATGCGGTTAAATAAGTAATGGTTTAAATTGCAGGAACAAATACCCGTCAAGCAGTGGACTAAATCATTGATATTCTGAAGACCCTGTTTTCTTCCCTCTGTTGTCTTCCCTGTCTTGTTTGCATAAAAGTGCATCCTGTAACTGTCATCCCAACCAATTGAAGCCAGGTAAGGTTTGCAGCTTCATTCCTGAGAGGATTTGTAAGTTGGCTGTGGGGAAAGATACATTAAGTTCAAAAGCAGGACAGTGTGGTTGGCTACAACAAATGATAAACCATGTATGTGTGTGCTTGTGTTGCTTCTCTTTACTTGCAACAAATAAATTCTGCTTAAAGGTCAGCATGTTCCTGAGAAAATAAATACCCTTTTCTCTGCACTGGTGGCCTATTGACTGGTAGCACCTCTGCAGTTCAGTGGATGAGAGCCAGGAGTCTTCAGGATGGGTGTTTCCAGAAGGGACAACCCACAGGCTGTTCAGCCATGGACTGTCCTCAGCCCATGCCGTCTTTCAGCTCAGTATTTTATAATGAAGGGGAGTCCAAGAAAAA
>NW_009943978.1:161145-165459 GCF_000696875.1 Nestor notabilis
CCTACAACCTCTTTTCCCCTAGGATAGTAATAGGTCAGGATATGCCAAGAACTAGGTTTTTTTCCTCTTTTCCTGTGGAAAGATTTTTTTAAACATCCTCTCCAGCCCCTCATGCCCCCCTTCTTTTTCTAATTGGCACAGTGTATGGGCAAACCCCACATATTCTTAGGTGAGGCTTGTATGATGTTGGTACTGCCAGAGCATTTTTGGATAGCTGCGAATTCCAAGCAGAGAAGTACAAAGCTAATGTCAAGAGGTACAGAAGGATGTACAGAGTGTTTGTGAAAAATCAAACTCTACATACTGTTCCTTGAGTTTGTCAAATTTAGGTTGATGCCACCTGCTCTTTTGACACCTGTATATTTTAATGTCATAACACATCTTTTTGGGCTTCCTGATTTCATTGGTGTGTACCCTTTTCCTTCCCCATTAGAAACTTGAGCTGTTCACTTCAACTGGTTTTAATATAGTGCCACGTGAAACACAAAGAAAGTGTTGTGTTTATTGCTTTTGGCCAGAAACCATAGAGTAAACATCCTCTCCAGGCTCCCGGTGTGTTGGTTTGTTGCCAGCCAGCTCAAGGAGTGCCACAAGCAATTCCGGGTTTGAAATGCCAAAACGCCTTTAATTTCTCTACTGGCAGCAGAGGAATGGGGCAGCTCCATCCAGTTCTTACCCATAAAACCAAGCAGCTTCAATGTGTAGTAGACCTGCCCTCTCATGCCCTTTCTTAATGCGGCAGCTATTCTGGGAAGAATTCTGTGGTGGCATAAACAGAAACAATTGGGTTTAGCTTTTCTTTAAAGCATCATATTGGAGACATCAATTTCATGGCATCCAAAGCAATGGGCTATTCCCAAATTAGCAGCTTCTTGTTGTATTTGTGGTTTTTCCTTTAAGATGAGATTTCTCTGCTGCAAATGCATTAATAGCTATGTGAAAAGATTTCTAATTATAAATTTTGGCTCAGTTACTAATTAAGTCTATTGTCAGACTGAACAAGTTCTTAAAAACAAATTATGGACCAAAATATCTCTTTGTAAGTAGGGGTTTTTTTTACTTAGTAATTTTACTGCCTTTGTATTAGTTGTCTGTGCATGAAACAGCTGAGTTTGAAGCAAAATAGAGCTGTTGCTGCATTTCAATCCAAGCAAGAACTCTGGCATTAGGATAAATCTCAGTTCTTGTCCTCCACATGGGTCATACAGAGTTAGGGTTCCCAGGTCTGCAAAATTTCCTACTGGCACATCCAGATGTGTTCAGGCCCTTTTGATTTATCCTGATTTGTTTCCTTAGGAAACAAGACATGACCTTGCAGCTTCTCCATGAGCTTCCTTCTAAATTTGTAACCTCTTGGCCACTTTCAACCATATCTAGCAGGAGTCTCAAACATGACTGGACCCTCATGCTAAAACGCTTTTGTGCCTTTGTGCTTTGGAACATGCTTGCCTTGCTCTCTCTTCACTGTTGGTGTGTATAATCATGGAATCATAGAGTGGTTTGTGTTGGAAGGGACCTTAAAGCTCCTCCAGCTCCAACCCCTGCCCCGGGCAGGGACACCTTCCACTAGAGCAGGTTGCTCTGACCCCCTGTGTCCAACCTGGCCTTGAACACTGCCAGGGATGGGGCAGCCACATAATCTGGGTGATACCAGTTCCCATGGTAATAGAGAACTATGGAGAAAACTACTTTTAGGATGTAAGCCATGGGCTGGTTGGTACCAACAAAGTTTGTCTTGCAGCTTGACTGAAGTGGGGACCTGTGTGGTGCTGCAGGTGGAATGCGAGCCCTGTCACACCCTCGCTGCCTCCCATGCTTAGGACAGTAGCATCCCCTGCATGCTCTGCATCTCCAACACAAGTAATTTTGGTTTTCATTTTAACAGCAAAGGAAGCAGGCACTAATTTATTATTATTACAATTTATTTCTAGTCAAAACCCCTATCTAAAGGACCAGCAGTTTTGGGGAAGCCATGAAGCGTTGTGTCCCAGAGGGCAGGACTCCCCATGACCAGCACTGCCCCAAAGCCTCCCCTTTATCCCCCAAATCCTAGCACAGGACTTGCATTCGCTCTGGCAGTGCTGGTTTCTCTGCCCTTCCTAAGAAAGGGTTAAGCTGACTTTTCAGAAAATGCTGTAGGCAGGACACAAGGCTGCAGCTTCATACTCGGTTTACTAGCACTGCGTGTGTGTGTTTGGGAGGCAGTGTAATGCTTTGACAGCAGCTTGACATTGCCTTGCAAGGTGCTGGAGGCTCTGCAAGCACTTGCCAAGAGGGGGTGGGGGAAGAGGAAAGTGTGTCAGGCAATACTGCAGTCCCAGCCTCTTCTTGCATTCAGCCCCGCTGCTGCTGCTGCAACTTAAGGCTTGCTGCCGGCCAACTTCTGCTGCTGGCTCCGAGCACTGCACAGAGGCAGCGGGACCCTTCCTTTATTCCTCCTCCTTATTAGATTTGATTTTTTCCCTGCCTGAAGCCCCCATGAGATCCCCAGAAGGTCTTGGGCAGCAAAGGGCCAGCACATCTCAATGGGATGATGTCCGCTCTTGACCGGCGGGGCGCAAGGTGGAACACTGCCGGGAATGAAGCGCACGCTCGACATTTGCTGCGTCTGCTGGCGAGTCAGGGTTCAGTGGCTGCCTCCCCTTCCACCAGCTGTTCCCTTTAATCACCGCGCTTCCAACTTTCCCTTTGCAATGCCCGATGGCCAGCCGAGCCGGCAGAACTAGCACGGGATTTTTAGGACCCTACACCCTTCGTTTTCCTATTGCTCCCCGGGACTGGCGGGTGACACAGTAAACAGCCATGTAAAGACATTTCTTCCTAAAGGATTGCCTCGTTTCTGAGTCCCCCCAAACTGGAGTGCCCAGGACGATTCCTTTTGTGTTTTCCCGAGGAGCAGTGTGTACGCTGCAGCTCCGCTTGGCTGGGGGAGGCAGCCTGAAAGTGAGCCTGAGCTGGCCGGAGAGTGAGTCCAGTGCAGGCAGGGAGAGAGAAAGGAGCGGCTGGTGCAATTAACTGAATGGTTTGATAGATAACAGCAGACATGCTTTGTGGACTGAAAAAGGATTTGCAGTCAGACTTTGGTGAGTGAGCCCATCTGTATTCCCTCCCTCCCTCCTCCGGTAGTTTACTTTTGGGGTTTTTTATTTCCTTTAACCACTATCATTAACTATTTCATGTGGTGCTTTGAAGGGGGCTTTACAAATCCAAACTGTGACTTAATTGCTTTGATTTGTGAAATATATCTCTGCTTCTCCGGAAAGAATTTCTCCCTGTGACCACTGGAGAGTACTCTTCAGGGTGCTTCCCTCCTTCCCCTTCTCCAGCTGGAAGATCGGCTGGGATAGGGGCTGTTCTTAAGGCACCCCAGATATTAGGGAGCTTTTACAGTGTTTTGCTTTATTTAAAAGAACCCCATAAAATCTAAATGTAGTTCTTTAATTTTTAAGATCAGTGTGTGAATAAATGGGCTGGGCATTCAGCAGTGGTGAATAGAGGACTGGGTTGGGGGGGCAATGTGGGTAAAGGATTCTGCTGAACATGGTGGGGTTGCTGTCATCACCCCTACCTCCACTGTAATCTACTACTACCTTGCCTAATAAATATTTCAGCTCCTTCACACCATTTCAGTGAGCTGCAAACTCCTGTTTTAGAAACCTGGGGTGAGCAATTCACTATTACTGTGGAGTATGGAGAATCCTATTTCACTTCTGCAGAAAGGTGGGTGTGTAGATGAGTGTATAAGGGCACCTTTACAAAGGGCACAGTCACCAAATCCAGACCCCCATCGTTCCAGGATGGACAGGCTCTGGTATTTCAAACTGGGTGCGATATTCAGGTACTTTGTTGCGTGCTGTAGCTCTGCTTGTTGTAGCTAAATATACTGCATGGAGCTCGCTCTTCTGCTCTGATGCAAGCATCTCCCTTCTGAAGGCAAAGACATGTTGGAATTGGGAGTTGGTATTGCAGAGGTAATTTATGGTTTCTGAATCATTTTACATTGCCTGAAGTGATGTAGTGGGACTGACTTTGCCCTCTCCTTGGCCTCAAGATACCCTAAAGCATGAACCTAACTTTAGAAAACTGTATTTCCTCCCTAAATCTGAGTGGTAAAGTAAACCAGGTATAAATGAGCTTAGCCTGACTGTGTTGCCTGAGTGCGTGGATGGTGACCAGATTCAAAGTCCACTTTACTATAGCAGCACAGCAAGGAGTGGTTTGTAGACTAAGGCTTATTTTAGGCTGGCTGAGACATGGTGGTGAGTTCTGGTAGGCAGAGGGAGTCTGGGTGCATGATTTAACAGGGCAGGAATG
>NW_009943978.1:165670-175927 GCF_000696875.1 Nestor notabilis
TCAGAGGTGGGCTGACACTGACTGTGCTGGAGGAGTCTCTTGGATGCCACCAGCCACAGGGGAGATCGTTCAATCCAGTTTCTCTAACGTGTCATCTGGTGTTTCACACACGCAGTTCTCGGTGATCGCTGTGTTGCTGCAAATGGTGATGTTGTCAGGGTGCTGGGTGTTTGAATGACAAATATTCCTGCTCTCAGCCCCAAACCTTTCTTGGAGAACCTTGGGTCAATATTGTGCATGGGTCTGTCACATACAAGGGAATGGTGCTGTCACTGGGCTGGTAAGGAAACCTTCATCCTGGTATCAGACCCTTACAGCTTGTGCTAGTGGTGGTATGGAGGACCAGGGCCATACTTTCTTCACATGGTTGGTACTGTTTTCCTCAGTATCCTACAGATAAGACCATCCTTTGTACCAGCCACAGAGCAAAGACAGAGGCAGGGGGGGGGCAGCAGGGGTGGGCAACTGCCATCCCTTTTCTTCTTAGTTATTTTAGTGCACAGATATAAGCTTTGAGGGGGGCTGATTATAGCGCGTTGGGTTTGGCTTTGCTGACGTGTAAGGGAGCTCTCCTTTGGTCACTCAGCATGGTTCTTAATGTGTTTTTTACTCCTGATAACCTGTTTTTTTCATGAGACTCATCTCATCCAGAAACCACCCAAGATGGAAGCAATAAAGTGAGTTGCTATTGCATCAGTCATTTTAGCTTTTTAAGTGTGATAGGAAAAACAGAAACCACATGGACTGTTTCAAAGAGGATCCAAATGTTTCAGGAGTGCACCACCACTGGGATTTTGATGATTTCTTTTCTCTCCTTCAGCCAGTCTTGAAAGTTTTCTGATAGGCCATTTTAATAATAGTGAGCTTTTGTTCTGTCGTTCAGAATGGAAGGGCCAGAAAATGCAAACTAGCTGTGATGTTTTATGGAAGGTGAGGGAAGCATTTATTTTCTGGTTAGAGTAAGCTTACGCGTGGCTCTGCTGGTACCTGCATGACAGAGTGTTTCCGAAAGAGACCTTGTATCTTGCAATACGAAGACTTCCCTGAAGGGATTTATGTCCTTTCTGAAGTACAGAAAGATTCTCTATGTTTTGCTGTAGCAAACCTCATGTTTAATTAGTCCTTACTGCAGGATCACTGCAGGAGTGGGCAGAACCACAGAGCACATGGGCTCTCCTTCATGCTGCTCCGGGTGACCAGCTGAGGGTCTCATCACATACCTGCCTGAGTTAGATGGTTGATTGACTGCAGCAGAGACAACTTCAGAAGATGCTTTGTATTTCAGATACATGCATTTAGGTGACTTCATTATGCTTTTTATTTTTTAACATATGGTTTGTATAGAAGGCAAAGGAAAACTAAAGGTAGATGAGGATGTTCAGTGCTCTTCTGTTCAGGTTTGTTGTTTTTTTTTCTAGCAAAGCTGCACCCTTTATTTGTGGGATGGGAATGGCCAGGAAAAGAGACTCATTAATAGATCTTTGCCCCTTCCTCCTTGTTGGTTTTCAGGGGATCAGCTCCCTTGTTCTGTTCTGTCTGTCCTGTTCTCTGCTATAGCCCCAGACCTTCCCTGCTTGTCAAATAGACAGGAGGAGAAATAGAGGAAAAAATGTCTGGAAGGGGTGGAAAACTAATGCAAGGAGCTAGAATTAGACAGGACGAAATCTTCATAGATAAATCTCCTAGCAAGTAAGATTTTATCTTTCTTATTGAAGAATTTATCACAATAGTGCTATTTAATGTAACTCCTGCTCATCAAGCTGCTTGCATCACTTGTCAGCTTTGCCTCAGATGCAGCAAAATGAAAGATTAAAAGAAAAAGAAACTGGGGTGTGCATATCAAGACAAACATCCCTGGGTCTGGAGCTGAATCACAGTGATATTAATTCCTTAAGCCAAAACTGGGCAGAGAGAGTTTGTTTGGGCCTGAGCTAGCATTGGCCATAGTTTTGTTATCGTCTGTCCACCTTGCATTTGATATATCTATGCTGGAAACACCACATCAGCTCAAATTCATTCACTAGACTTAAATATTAAGGAAAAGCTTTCTGCATCTGCAGTTTTGATGTCATTGCTTCCTGTCCTAACACAGATAATAGATTATTCCTTCCCTCTGTGCATCACTCTTCTGGATGTCTGAAGACAGCAGTAACACTTTCTCTCTCTTCTCTTTAGCACGGACAGCTCATTTCTCCCCTAGTCTCAGAAGTTGTGGTCTTCTAGATGTCTGACCAGGCTGCACTGATTCCATCTGAATGAACTCCAGCTAGACCACATCTTGATCTGTGGTACCCAGACCTCACTGCATTCAAGCTGAGGCTTTTATTAGTGCTGTGTAAAATAAAAGGATGAATTCACAGCTCTTGCAGACTATAACAACCTTTATATGTTAAAGGATGTTAGTTTTTTTCGCAGATGACATGACATTGTGGAATTGCATTTGGTATCTGAAGAGCACTCCTTCAGCTGTCAGATAGGTTTTTTTTTTCCCCATCCTTTATTTGTTTGATTGCTCCTGCCCAGGTCTGGTAGCTCGTATGCACCTCTGCTGAATTGTATATTTGGTTTCGCAACATGTTTGAATCATTCTGGATTCAAAATTTACTTCCCAGCCTGTTTCCAGCCCCTCGTAGCTGGTGGCTGTCAGTAAACTTAATAAGAACAATCTCTCTGCAAGCATCCAGGTCATCTGCTGAAAACCTGGAGTCCTACCCGACTGGGGATGGGCCCGCACAGCACTTGGATTAATACATCCGTCCCTTCTGATTGTGAACAACTGATGAGTTTTCTCAGTGTGTGGTTTTCCAATCAGTTTTGCAAACACTTCATAATCATCTATCTCCTGCTTCCCAAACAGACTTATAAAAATAGCGTGTGAAAGGGTGGCAGAAGCATTTCTAAAATTGAGATATAACAACTTGCAATTTCTGTCTATCCACACGTGTTGCTCTGCCATAGAAACTGAGTGGGCATGACTTAGTTGTGGGAAATCCAGGTTTGCTTTCAGTCATCCTCATCTTCTTTTAGCAGCTCACACACACAGGTGGCCAGTTCCAGGAACTGAAAGAGAAGATGATGGATTTGTCACTTTCTCACCTTCACTCTGTTTTAGTTTGTTTCAAGTTGAACATTGCATTTTGCTCTTCTGTAGTCTTGTGTATTCTTACCTATCCTTCATAAGGTCTTAGGGATACCTGCTGATGGCTTCAGGACTTTGGTGGACAGGTCTCTCAAGTTTTGTTGACAATATATTAAGTATAAATGAGCTCATCTGTGTGGTGGAAATGGGTTCTCCTCTTTTCTAGAGATGACCCATTCCACCAAAATTCCTTTTTATAGAAGAAAAAAAAGACTAAAGTAATTTGCTACAATTTTTCATGGCCTATGGGAATGAATTATCTTTTAATTCAATTTTCTTCCTCTTGTATGGAGGGTAGAGAGATTTTCCTCTTAAAAGGTTGTGCTCATGCACATCTCATTAGTGCACGTTTGTGAGCAGGAGGCTGTTCTTTGATGCAAATCAGGTAGATTTAATAAGACAGTCAGTCTATAGTGTCAGATGAACAGATGCTCTTTAGGTCTTCTCCCCAGCACTAACTGCTGGAGTTCAGTTTCCAGCCTAAACATTAACCTCCCTGCCAACCAGCTTAAGAAACACTCATTGCTGCTGGAGGAGGTGCACTCTGAGTGACCCATAGCAGGGAACTGAATTTCATGGGCTGTGTTAAGTCTTGCTTTTGGCTTTATGTCCAGGTTTGTTATTTTTTATAATGTTCTCTTTTGTTAATCTATATAAGCCAAGGAGAACCTTTCTGCCAAAGTGTTTGCATATGTTGGGGCACGTAGGACTTAACTTGTTTTGAAAATGGACTGTTAAAATTGATATTTGTACATGGATGCCAAAGTTTATTGCTTGTGATATTATCTTCTTAACTCAAGGACATAAATCCTTTGCAATTTTACCCAGAAGGTCAGATGGGCGCCTGTTCTTCTGTGCTTAGGCATGTGTAGGTGCTGCAAACAAAAGAAACAATTGAAGCTAACAGGTAATAATAATCAGAAGGAGGTGTTGGCACTAGAACTGGAGGAGAAAAAGTAGAGCAAAAATAAATATTTAGCAACGTTCGTCAATTGACTATTAAATGCTACCAGGCATAAGAACATTTAAAGCTCTTTTCAGCTGTCAGTTCAGCTACTGCCTAATTTTTAGCATGTGAGTAATCCCATCAGGGTAGGCATGGTCTTAAGCCTTGATAGGACCCCCAGGTCATTGTATGGTTGTCTATTCAAGGTGGCAGAATGCTGTTTCAAGACAAGCGTGCTTACGTGGGAGTTAAGGAACTCTGGGTCGGTGGCAGTCTCACTGCCAGGCTGCTTCTGACTTGGGGTTTTCAAATACTATTATTATTCTGTTCATAACAAAAAGCTGCCAACCAAGCTTGATGTTCTCAGCTGCCAGATTTATTAATCTGTGCACTTACAAATCAGTCTGGCAACTTGAGACGTGCAGAATCACAGGGGATAAAGAATTTCTCTCCTTCCATTCCCAACAGTTGCAATCCCTGAGTTTATTTCAATGAAAGTATTTTTTCTTTTTGCCTTTGACCATG
Source organism: Nestor notabilis (assembly GCF_000696875.1). Classification (NCBI taxonomy): domain Eukaryota; kingdom Metazoa; phylum Chordata; class Aves; order Psittaciformes; family Psittacidae; genus Nestor; species Nestor notabilis. The sequence continues at coordinate 170,281 of NW_009943978.1, forward strand.
TGTTTTTGTTCAAGGATCTGATAATTACACGCTTGGAGACGATGGCTTTTCAAAAGCATCTTCCCAGCAATTTTCAACTGGAGATGTGGATAAAAATATCTCACCAGTTTTTTCTCAGAAGTGTTTTCACTAATGTGCAATTATGAGCTCTGCCTTCATTCAATTCATCCTGGAAGTATTTGCTTCATAGGGAAATTCATTTCCTAGCTGCTGTAGATGCCAGCATTGTTGGCAGCTGCTGGTGAGGAGGAGGGAAAAAGAAAAAGGCCCAGAAATGAAAATTGCTGTGAAATAAATTGGGCCCAACACCTGGAACCCATGAAAGGATGGAATATCAGACTCTCCTGTTAAATCATTGTTAAACTGCTTTGCATGTCAGTCCCAAAATGGCCTTGTAAATTATTTAGTATAGCTGAGTTATGAAGATATGATCTTGCTTAATCATGCCTCACAGCTGATCTGCTTCTTACTGTGCAGGTTCATGAAATCACGTTAGAGAAGAGGAAGGGAGTTGTGGTTTTCTTCCCAGCATGACTCTGGCTTCCAATCTCAATGTATAATTAACACTTGCATGGTATATCTTAATGAAGCTGTAAGTTAGGAGCTGGCTCAGGTTTGGGGAGAACAGTGTTGGTGAGAAGAGCTGTGGAGCAGTTACGAAGAGAATAAATGTGCTTTTGTCCTGGGAGGCAGGAACTTGTGCTGGTGACAGTAAGATCTGGCTCCCTGCAGCCCTGGTGTATGGATAAAAATGGGATTTGCTGCATCCTTTTGCTTCATTGCATCGTCCTCTTTCCCAAAGGCGGGAGTTAAATCCCCGATGGTGTGTCTGCTGCTGTTTGGACGTTGTATGCCAAGTTATTTACAGCTATTAAGCTGACTTGCTCGAAATCCCAGATGACTCTTCCCTTCCAGTTTCTGCTCCATCCTTCGAGCCCTCTTGGTGGCTGGGGAGCCTGCAGGTCCAGCACACCCATCCCCTCCCCTGTAGGAGATCTCACTATAGTGAGGGTGGGATGGCACAGCTCCAGTTAGCTGCTTGCCCCAGACAAATAGCAGAGCTAAGTCATGGATCTGCTCCTCTGTCCTTGAGCAACCATGTGCATGACCATACAAATGATGGTCTGAAGCAAACCTCTAACAGGTCCCTACTGTTGCACCGCCAGCCTCAGTGGAGTAGGCCCAGCAATGAACCTGCTTCTCTATGAGGTCTCCATGGAGCTCGCCTCCTTTCCTGCTGTCAGCACAATAGCTGATCACGTATGTTCCTTACTACAGTGAATGGTTCAGCCTGAAATGTGGGAGACGTGGCCCGCTCCTGCCCCAGTGATTTATAGAGGGTAATTTCTTTGTGGAATGCAGTGCTGTTTGGGTAGGGTTAAACTCTTGGCATAAGATGAATGTACGTGTTTTGCTAAAGGTTCTTTTTTAATTTTCAATAATGTAATGCATTTCCCATATAACCTACTGTGTAAACAGATCGTGTTCCTTCCTGCCTTGAAATGCTGTGCTCTGCTGCTCATGCTGCAAGAGTGCCGGGAACCTGCAGCCCAGCAGCCCCTGGGTGCAGAGGGGCACGACACATGATGTCTCCAGGCAGATTCTCTGCAGCTTTATTCTCAGCTGACTCCTCTGCAGCACGCAATGGAGCCATTGAGTGTGTGTGTATGTGTGGAAATCAGTGGGAAGATGCTCAGGTACATACAGATCTGGAGCTGCTGCGGTGGTGGCGAATGTCACCCAGCTCCAGAGCCAGTCCAGAGAGCTGCTGTGATTTGTGAGGCTGAGCAAGAGGCACAAGACAACAACGAAGTTTGTTATTAATAATAACTTAAATCACAGCAGCTCCCTTTCCCCCTTGTGTTTCAGTTACCTTCTTGTCTTCCCACTCAAGTGAGTTCCCCCCATCACTTAGAGAAGGAATAAGCATTCACTTTGCAGGAACTGGAAAATAAAAGGGTTTGGAGGCTGCGGTGGAAGCAAGCGAGCGGAACTCGTCTGGCTTTTTCTCCTTTCTGAAAGTCCCTTTATCATTCAGCAGGCGACTCGAGCAGTACCATGAGCTATAATAGGCAATTAGCTCCTAGCAGATTTATGTGACACTGCGTTTTATAAGCAAACAATCATGTGTGTTTAATCATTAAATGGATCTGCTGTATCTAACGTTTATGGAGCCGCTCTCTTGTCTCCCTCTGCACGCTCTCAGCTCTCTTGCACCAGTATAGACCCATAGACTTCACACTTGTGCAGAACTGGTGGAAATGTTTTACTTGGCAGCTGCCTTTGGTTCTGGCAGGCAGTGGCAAGAGGTAAATACTTGGCAATATCTGCTCTTGGAGACATCCAGACTCCCATCTAGAGGTTAGCATGGTGGGAATGGGAGATGCCTTGTGCAAGGGGATATTCCCCCTTAACCCTGAGCACCCTTGGTGTGGTGAAGGGCTGAGTCCATGCATCCTGTGATTTCAGCATTCCGCAGACTTCTGGAGGTTTGGGAAGTAGTTTTAGTATTCATAGTTAATTTTAGGTATACCTGTGCACACTGCTCTTCCACACATCTATTACACACTCCACAGAACCTGCTGGTTTTAATTTTTATTAGCACAGTGCCTTGTTGAATCAAAATTAAGTGGGTATTTGGGAAGCATAATGCGAAGCATTACACTTAATGGTCTGTGTTCCTGAGTGGAGAAGGTCTATCCCATGAGTCTCCTCTCTTCCCAGGACTCTGTGGTCTTTAGCTGCACCTGAATTTTCCCTGAGTTCATTGCTGCTTCCTATCCTCTCTGTGCTCTAAAACTCCCAGCTGCATCTTTTCAGGTGTGTTTTGCTTCTTTTTGGCACATATGCCCTTATTCAGCCCCTCCCTTCTTCAACAGGGGAACAAGTATTTGCTTAGAATGATGCAAAATGACTTCTTCCCAGTCCTGTCCATGAGTCTGCCATAAGCCAGTCCCTCTGGTCTTTGTGGTGCTCAGGATTGCTCGGGCTCTCTCCAAGTTGCAGGTGCTGTTTTAACCAGTGTCCCTGTTGCTTCTGTGGCTGGCACACCGCTTCTGGCTAATCCTTTGGCTGGGATGATTTTGGATTTTAAACATATGAAAAAACACAAAGGGAAATTAACACACAGAACAGTGGGGCTCGAACTCTGCACAGAGCAGAGTTTCCATTAACAATCCCAAGGCTGTTTGCTCACTGGCACTCACAAAGAGCGAGAGCATCTCTAGTGAGCCCTTCAGAGGGTGCAGAGCCCAGCTTGCAGCAGTTTGCTCTGATGTTCACCAGGAGTTTCCATGCCTTTTGGGAATTCTTGTGCTGGTTGTGCATTAACCATGCAATGTGAAGCAACTGGAAACCAGCAACAGTGGTTTGCATGGAGGCAGCTACATGAAGCAGCTGGAGTGGGGTCTTACCCATCTTTCATACTAAACAGATGTTTGCTTTCATCGCAGCAGTGCTGTGGTGACACCAGCCTTTTTGGAGGATGAGATGTCAGCAGAGCATGCAGCAATGGGAAGGCTTGATGGGAAGCAAGAAGTGGGGCAAAACCAGGAGCAGTGCTTGTTGGAAGTAAGATTTAGCAGGCGATTCAGGCAAGTTTTTAAGAACTAGTTTGATGGGGTCAGACCGCACCAGTTCCAACATCAAATAACTTTGAGCTTTGAAACTTTCTTATTTCATCTTCTTGTCCTGCTAAATCTGATATTTCCTGGCTCTTTGATTCTTCTTCTTCTTCCTCCCTCCCTTCACTTTAAGCAAGGCTCTTGCTTAAACTTCCCTTAGTCTTTTAAGTATAAGCTTATTCGATCTCTCATACAGCTCCTGTGAATCCTCCTGACACAGCCAAGAATAAAAGCAGCCCAGCCACGTACAGGGGCCATTGCGTAATAGATGGTTTGTGTGTCAGACTAAAATCTACATATGTTTAGATCAGTCCTGAAGTGGGAACATCTGTATGTATTCATATAGAATGGCTTTTACCACATGAATGAATAATCCAACTCCCACGATTTGGTATTTACTTTTTTTGAAACATTGCTATTTAGCTGAGCACTGAGGAGAGAATCACATTTATGGGAATTAAGTCTCAGTAAGGTTTAGTTGGAGCTTCATGGATAAGCTGGAAACAAGTCTAAATGGGCTGCCAGAAATCTGTCTTTTAAAATAGTTAATGTTGTCTGGAACTTCTTCCTTATTTCTTAACTCCCACTGGTTTTAAAGCACTTTGCATCAGAACGCAGTGCAAATCCAGGATAAAGCACCTGATTTGCAACCTACTTCGTTGAATGTCTTCTCATGTGATGCTATTTTCCAGCAGTACCAGCTGTCTTTGCGGTCCTCTTGAAAGGGCTTCCCAAGCCTTGGGGGCTGCATTGTGAGTTGGGGACTTCAGCTGGGGGATTGCCCCATTGCAGCATCACATGGAGGTACCTGGTGCCTCCCTGCCCATGGGATGATGGAAAAAGCTGTTGGAAATACAGTCCCCCCCACTTCAAAGCAAGCTGGGGGCTGTCTGTATCTGCTCTCTGCTAGGTCAGGCTGGTTTATTCTCTCTGTGCAATCAATGAAGCCTCCAAGCCTTGTACATGCTTGAGTACGTGCCCAGCTGCAGGCTGCAGTTAGCCAGAGTTGTCCTGGACTGCTCTGGTTTTCCATAGCTCCTTTTGAAGCCGTAGCCTAGCTGAGATGATCAGATCAGCGCAGTAGCAAATGAGGTCATGGATAGCTCTGATATCTGCTTCTCATACTTTGACTCTTTTATGCTGGTGCTGATGGCATCCTTTAGGTTTTATATAAATCTATTTCCTTGCTTCACCCCTTGGTCCCTGGCTCATGCTTTTATTAACTGTTACTGTGTTGAAGTACACCTCTTCTGTTGCCTGATTTGCCTGGGTTGTTTTGGGGTTTTTTTTGTTGTTCTGTTGGTTTTGTTTTCTTGTGGTTTGCATGGATTTTCTTACTGCGGCTGGCACGGAGATTGATTCACACCATGCAGGAACCTGTATAAGTCTCAGTCGCCTCTTGAACTGGCACAGCAAACCTCCCAGATTCGATTCCACATTTCATTTTCTGGGCCTTTTTCCTGAGCAAGATCAGGCTTGTAACTGGGAGGAGAGAGAGGGTGCTGGCCTGAGCAAGTGGCGCGGTGACCTTTCTGCAGCAGCTCTGCTGGCTCCCTTTGCCCACCCTTGGATAAATCTTGCTGGCGCGGGGGTTGCCCATGCCAAACTGATGTTGCTCAGCAGGGAAGCAGGATGTGAGGTGATGTAATAAGAGGTTTTCCCCAACTCCTCCTCTAAGGACTTACATTTTATAGAAGGTTCCTTGAGACTGGTTTACCACTCTTAGTTGCTCTCCACTTTGCATGCTACAGATTTAGTACAGATGCTAAAAGTTTATGTATGCTCTTGGGAGCACGTACTTTACTTGTGTAACATGGGCTCTCATAGAAGTGCTATGGGAGTAAAACAGAACAAAAGGTATTATAAGTGCAGTGAGTCTCTCTTCAAAAAGGGTTACCAGGCTGACCACTGGCATGGTGTCTTGTCACCATCTCATCTTCCCTCTCTGCTGAATCCAGTGGGTTCTTCTCTGCCCTATCTACTGCCTGCCACAAGAGACTTGCTCTTAGCTATTTCCCTGCTGC